>NC_139998.1:25644109-25703479 GCF_964263955.1 Coregonus lavaretus | reverse complement strand
AGCTGATTTTAGATCAGTGTCTAAGGGCAACTTCTACCCAGAGAAGCTCCTGAAGCAGTAGTGAAGATGCTAGTGAAGAAAATGTCACGCAACCATGTCAACACTGCTGACTGACAAGACAAGTCTTAAGACTGAAATGTTACGTATACACACACACAAGCACAATATGAACTAAACTATAGAGCTAGACAGTAGACATGCGTGCTGTGTGGGATTTAGCTCACCCAGAATGCTCTATATTTCCACATTCATTTTTCCTCACATCATAAAGCTAGCGATAAGAGATGTGTTTAGCCTCTCATACATACACACACACACACACACACACACACACACACACGCACACACACGCACACACACCACTGCAGGCTAGAGTATTCAGTTCATGGCTCTTTATAGATGCCTTGCTCCACTCTGATCACAGTGAGGGAAGGTGCTGCAATACCCTGCTTTGATAATATTAGGAATATATTTTGTTATTCTTTCTCCTCAGATGACTGCTGTACATGTAGAAGCAACTTAAATACAACACTTGACTGATTAGGAGAACATTAATAATATTGTATATTTAATGAAAATGATCACTGAATTTCTTCATTCATTTGAGTGTATGGGCCTACATCAACTAACAGTGCCTACAGCCCACTGAACTAGGCTATATATGGGTTAGCTGACAATATCACGAAAACAATGTGCACACTTCTATGGGGCAGAGTCCGTGTATTGTTGTGATTCTGGATGGCCAGATTTCTAGCAGGAATGACAAGAAACTGCCATGTGGGGAATCGTAAGCTAGATTCAGCTAGTTTCATCTTGTTTCATCTTGGTCTTGATACTATGTATTGTTCTGAGGTGTTTTGACAGATACAGTGCCTTCGGAAAATATTCAGACCTATTGACGGTTTCCACATTTTGTTACGTTACAGCCTTACTCTAAAATTGATTAAATAAATAAAAATCCTACACACAATACCCCATAATGACAAAGTGAAAACAGGTATTTATTTTTAGACTGAAATACCTTATTTACATAAGTACTCAGACCCTTTGCTATGAGACTCGAAATTGAGCTCAGGTGCATCCTGTTTCCATTGATCATCCTTGAGATGTTTCTACAACTTGATTGGAGTCCACCTGTGGTAAATTAAATTGATTGGGCATGATTTGGGCGAAGGTTCACCTTCCAACAGGACAACGACCCTAAGCACACAGCCAAGACAACGCATGAGTGGCTTCGGGACAAGTCTCTGAATGTCCTTGAGTGGCCCAGCCAGAGCCCGGACTTGAACCCGATCGAACATCTCTGGAGAGACCTGAAAATAGTTGTGCAGCGACACTCCCCATCCAACCTGAAAGAGCTTGAGAAGATCTGCAGAGGAGAATACAGGTGTGCCAAGCTTGTAGCATCATACCCAAGAAGACTCAAGGCTGTAAATCACTGCCAAAGGTGCTTCAACAAAGTACTGAGTAAAGGGTATGAATACTTATGTAAATGTGATATTTCAGTTCTTCATTTTTGTATAATTTTGCACAAATTTCTAAAAACCTGTTTTTGCTTTGTCATTATGGGGTATTGTGTGTAGATTAATGAGGGAAAATTGTTTTAATCAATTTTAGAATAGGGCTGTAACTTAACAAAATGTCGAAAAAGTCAAGGGGTCTGAACACTTTCTGAAGGCACTGTATCATGTCAATGTTAATATTACAAAAATTCGCTAGCTAACCAACAACTGTAGCGATGTATTTGAGAGCCATCAAGTGCTCATTCATTGTGCACATTTATTTATGTTTTCAATAAACATTGGAGACGAAATATAGTTTACATGTTGTCAACAATCTAAGCCATCCCTGTCTGTTTTGCCCCATAGTTGTTGCTAAACAACCAACCCTTCTATACAACAGTCTGTGAGAGCATCTAATGATCCAAGACATTAACCCGCTTTAACAACAACTATAAAAAAAACAAACATTTTAAGACCACATGTAGCTCCAGGTGTTTCAGTGATTGTCTGTACCTTGTGTGTGTGTGTGTGTGTGTGTGTGTGTGTGTGTACCACTCCACCTGTGGTCCTATAAATCAGGCCTATGTTTTAAACAAGGTCTCAGTTACTTGCACAACAGACACACACACAGGCTTTTGGATAGTTTTTTTGGAGTAGACATTCTGTTTATGTTTGCATCCTGGAACAATCTCCACGGATCCCGCAAGCGAACGCTAGCAATTAAAACGATAGCATCTTCATATCCCTGCTTCATATCCCTGCTCCCAATAACTGAAATAATATCACTGTTTTATTAAGCCTTAATGTGGGGAAAGAGGGGAGAGGGCTGGGGCGCTAAAGAGGATACCCGTTCAGATGCCTTATCAACCTCTGATTTAAATAACAGCAAAATGCTTAGCTTAAGGGTGTGTAGTGTGTATGTATATATGGTGTGTGTGTGTGTGGTCTTTATCAGACACAGGACGCTAAGCTAAGCGCTGTGTCAGCACACCAGGATTTAATTACTAGTGCTTGCTAGCTACCTTTGTCCTTTAATATTTACAAACATCTACACCACTGTTAGTTAGTTAGCTAATTAGGAAAACACCCCGCCCTGGTATGGTCTGGAGGAGAAACTAGACTGCTAATTGCACATACAGGACTCATAGGGGAACATAGCGAGCCAACAGCTAGCTGCAGATAATAGTTGAGCAAGAGGAACAGAGTAGTGTTTAGTAAAACCTGCTGAGAAGCATCTCTGAGGAGAGAGACCAGAGTCAGGAGAGAGACTCCCTCTGCCTGACTCCCTCTGTCTATCGAACATCATTCATCACAACCACACTTCACTAAAACACCGCTTCTCTCCACATCCCATCCTGCCTGCAGTGAAAACACTAGAGGGGCTAATGCAGTGACGTAACAGTCCAAACTAAAGCCTATATAACAGCAGCATGTGGCCTACAAGCTATAGAGTGGCAGGATTAGTAGAGAAGCCTTGAAGAGCAGGAGCCTGTGTGTGTTAGGCCTATAGGCTAGTTGATGATAAATCACAGTGGTACATTTTATAGTTCACATCATCAGCGTGAAAGTATTACAGAAACCATTCACCATAGTAATGACATTGTAAATATCCATGCCAGTAATAAGTTAAAAGTATTTAAGTACATACAGTTGAAGTCGGAAGTTTACATACACCATAGCCAAATACATTTAAACTCAATTTTTCACAATTGCTGACATTTAATCCTAGTAAAAATTCCCTGTCTTAGGGCACTTAGGATCACCACTTTATTTGAAGAATGTGAAATGTCAGAATAATGGTAGAGAGAATGATTTATTTCAGCTTTTATTTATTTCATCACATTCCCAGTGGGTCAGAAGTTTACATACACTCAAATAGTATTTGGTAGCATTGCCTTTAAATTGTTTAACTTGGGTCAAACGTTTCGTGTAGCCTTCCACAAGCTTCCCACAATAAGTTGGGTGAATTTTGGCCCATTCCTCCTGACAGAGCTGGTGTAACTGAGTCAGGTTTGTAGGCCTCCTTGCTCGCACATGCTTTTTCAGTTCTGCCCACAAATGTTCTATAGGATTGAGGTCAGGGCTTTGTGATGGCCTTAAGCCATTTTGCCACAATTTTGGAAGTATGCTTGGGGTCATTGTCCATTTGGAAGACCCATTTGCGACCAAGCTTTAACTTCCTGACTGATGTCTTGAGATGTTGCTTCAATATATCCACATAGTTTTCCTTCCTCATGATGCCTATAATAATAATATCTATAGAGAGGGGGGATATAGAGAGTGGTGTGTGTCAAATTCGCTAATATAACCTATAATGTATATATTCTCCTCACGGGAGCTGGTTATGGATAAAACATCTATGATTGGAAAGCCATATGTGAGCACTGTATGAAAAGAGAGTAGTAGGAATACTATACCGTAACACTATAGTCTCAGAGCAGTAAGGGTTTATGATATCTACCCTCACGATGAGAAGAGCGGACACACTCTCAGAGCTAAACTAACAAAGACAGGAGGAAGAGGAAAAAAGGAAAAACAAGCCAGTGAATATCTCTCTCTCGCCATCTCTGTGAAAGTCACACTCTCTCCCTGAACCCTGACTTCTCTAGAGATCTGCTCCTTCCTTTTCCTCTCCTCCATCATTCCCTCTCCTCTCACAGATAGATGCCAAGACAAATATTTGGACTAATGAGGGACAGTTGAGACAACAGAATAAAGTATTAGGACCATGAACAGTAGCATCTATTCCCACTCTCCAAAACAGCCAGTCAGTTCCAGTAGCCATAAAGCAAACAACTGACTCAATATCCAAGTAGCCATCTACTAAATTACACAAATAACTCAGTCATATCTAGTTTACCCCACATAGTGACAGCCATGCTACATGGCCATCTTTTTAACACCAGAAGTCTTAATTATCTGCTTCCTTACCATAGACTTGGTGAAGGGGCGAGCCAGGGTGAAGAACAGGGTCATCAGCCACCAGCTACGATGGATGGCCGTGTACATCATGTTCCCAGGGTGCACTGCGTTGGCAGTGACGCCGTGGGGCGAGGGGCATCGGTGGAGCTCGTTGGAGAACAGGAGGTTACACAGCTTGTCTCCCGAGTGGCGCAGTGGTCTAAGGCACTGCATCGCAGTGCTAGCTGTGCCACTAGAGATCCTGGTTCGAATCCAGGCTCTGTCGTAGCCGGCCGTGACCAGGAGACCCATGGGGCGGCGCGCAATTGGCCCAGCGTCGTCCAGGGTAGGGGAGGGAATGGCCGGCAGGGATGTAGCTCAGTTGATAGAGCATGGCGTTTGCAACGCCAGGGTTGTGGGTTCGATTCCCACATGGGGTATGAAAAATATATATAATAATAATAATGTATGCACTAACTGTAAGTCGCTCTGGATAAGAGCGTCTGCTAAATGACTAAAATGTAAATGTAAATGTAGGCCAGCATGGACCAGTAGTCCTTCTGAGGAGGAGACAGCACAGCCAGGTCCACTGGTCCAGCAGGTCTGTAAACCTGGGAGAGGGAGGTACCAAGATTAACTTTATTTAACTACACTGAACAAAAATATTAATGCAACATGTAAAGTGTTGGTCCCATGTTTATTGAACTGAAATAAAAGATCCCAGAAATTGTACATACGCACAAAAAGCGTATATCTCTCAAATGTTTTGCATACATTTTTTTACATCCCTGTTAGTGAGCATTTCTCCTTTGCCAAGATAATCCATCCACCTGACAGGTGTGGCATATCAAGAAGCTGATTAAACAGCATGATCAATGCACAGGTGCACTTGTGCTTGGGACAATAAAAAGCCACTCCAAAATGTGCAGTTTTGTCACACAACACAATGCCACAGATGTCTCAAGTTTTGAGGGAGCGTGCAATTGGCATGATGACTGCAGGAATGTCCACCAGAGCTGTTGCCAGAGAATTGAATGTTAATTTCTCTACCATACGCCGCATCCAACGTTGTTTTAGAGAATTTGGCAGTACGTCCAACCGGCCTCACAACCGCAGACCACGCAAATCCATGCCAGCCCAGGACCTCCACATCCGGCTTCTTCACCTGCGGGATCGTCTGAGACCAGCCACCCGGACAGCTGATGAAACTGTGGGTTTGCACAACTGAAGAATGTCTGCACAAACTGTCAGAAACCGTCTCAGGGAAGCTCATCTACGTGCTCATCATGCTCACCAGGGTCTTGACCTGACTGCAGTGGGCAATTGCTCACCTTCGATGGCCACTGGCACGCTGGAGAAGTGTGCTCTTCACGGATGAATCCCGGTTTCAACTGTACCGGGCAGATGGCAGACAGCATGTATGGCATCGTGTGGGTGAGTGGTTTGCTGATGTCAACGTTGTGAACAGAGTGCCCCATGGTGGAGGTGGGGTTATGGTATGGGCAGGCATAAGCTATGGACAACGAACACAATTGCATTGTATTGATGGCAATTTGAATGCACAGATATACCGTGACGAGATCCTGAGGCCCATTGTCATGCCATTCATCCGCAGCCATCACCTCATGTTTCAGCATGATAATGCACATCCCCATGTCACAAGGACCTGCACACAATTCCTGGAAGCAGAACATTTCCCAGTTCTTCCATGGCCTGCATACTCACCAGACATGTCACACATTGAGCATGTTTGGGATGCTCTGGATCGACGTGTACGACAGCGTGTTCCACTTCCCGCCAATATCCAGCAACTTCGCACAGCCATTGAAGAGGAGTGGGACAACATTCCACAGGCCACAATCAATAGCCTGATCAACTCTATGCGAAGAAAATGTGTCGCGCTGCATGAGGCAAATGGTGGTCACACCAGATACTAACTGGTTTTCTGATCCACACCCCTACCTTTTTTTAAAGGTATCTGTGACCAACAGATGGATATCTGTATTCCCAGTCATGTGAAATCCATAGATTAGGGCCTAATTAATGTTTTTTAATTGACTTATTTCCTTATATGAACTGCAATTCAGTAAAAACTTTGAAATTGTTGCATTTTGCATTTATATTTTTGTTCAGTGTAGAAAAGTATACATTTTACAGGAACAAGTCCAGTCAAGGATAACTTTATTGAAAGTACACTTGAGTTCATCTCCATTGGCTATACACATTTAAGTAAAACATTTAAGTGTGTATGTATGTGTGTGCATGTGTGTGAATACATTCTGTAGAGTTTTTATAGCAGCGTGGTCCTGACTGAATACAAATCCAAGGCGTGACATGATGTTCTTTAATTGTCTGCGACAGAGCAGTTAATACCCAGATGTTTGACAAGGCCCTTGAACATTACACCGCTTGTTGGGTTATTATGCAGTCAAAATAACACAGAGACACACCACAGTCAAACACACTCCCTCCTCCTGCCTCAAAGTGTGTGTGTGTGTGTACATCTTAATCCAGTCATTAGAAAACAACCAATCAACATGTCACCTGGTTTCCTTGTTGTGATTTTACAAGCTGCCTGCTTGGTGTTTGTTTACCGCCCTGTCTCGGCTACATCCTTGCTTGGCTAAATTACAACATCTGCAGGCTTTATATTTTATGTGAGGAAACTTCACAACTGCTTTAGCGTGTGGTGGGGTTGATAAATCAATTGGCTGAGTGAAATATGCAAATGTTTCTCTCAAAGCAAGTTTGTTGATGTTTGATAATTCAATATGCTCTGTTTTAACTTGCGCCTGTCCAGATTTAAATGAAGTTACACTCTGATTTCATAGTGACCTATGCCACTTTGTCAACACTTCTATTAATATAAATGGTCTTTTTTTAGGTTAGAAAATAGCAAAAATAGCAAAATGTCTGGGTTTACTTAGAAAAACTAACCAAAAACATTTGGACACAATTTCAGCCATCTAAACCCTAACCCTTTCAGAGAGGGTGCAATAGGAGGTTTTAGATACAGTGTAACAGAGAGATTTCATAATAGACTTGTTTCCTGGTCTTTGAGCAGGTGTAATGCAGTAAGAGACAGTTCACCTATTAGTATTGTGCCAATTACACTGCTGGCCCTGGTGTTGGGGGGTGATACGGTTTTCAGCCTTTTCCCTCATCATCTGTCTCCATCCCTCTTCCTTTCCATCTCTCCATCTTTTCATCCCTCCCACCTTGTCTGCTATATGCTGTAGGTCACAGCTTTTCATTACAACAGGGGGCTTAGGGAGTATAATCCACCACCGGGTCAGGGGTCAGACTGAGAGCCTGTGAGGGAGAAGCTAAGTGAAATAACCAGGAAGTCATAGGAAATAACACACAAACCAAAAAGTGAGCGACTTCAACAAATGCAATATAGGTGTGGAATGGAGCGGGCAGAATGGCAGATGTAATATCAGATATTGTATCTATCACCTCTTCTATGACCAGTGTGTAACTGACTCTCTCTGTCACTGCTAAGCCCTCTTTGAAGGGGATAGGCACCATTGATTAGGGATGGGAGAGGAGGGCAAAACTAAGGAGGAAGGGGAGGCACAGGAGGGAGGGGTAGAGGGGATGGATGAGGAGAGACAAAAATATGGGGAAATAGGTAGAAGGGGAGCGAAAACAGGAGAAGAAGAAGGGGAAATCGGGGGGATGGAAAGAGGAAAAACAGGTTTGAGAGGAAAGTGCCTGGTCTAATTGTAACTTTATATGCCCTGTATCAATCATATTGTATCGTTCCACTTTTTTTATTTCAAATCACATTTCACTCTCTTCACTCCCTGTCAGTGTATGGGGACTGACCTCTTGTCAATGAGTCTACTGCTCTCCTCTCATGCCTGTCAGCCTCTACTACACTATATTATGTCTAGCAGAGCAGGGCTGCACTATGACTGGTGTTTGATCTGCTAGAATAACTCTGCCTATATGTCCAGTCCCTCTGAGCTAGGGGCTAATCAATCATTGTGATTGGCTGACTAGCTGACTGACTGACTGTAGCCAGGATCAATGTGTCCCATGCATACTGACTGCCTCGGATACACACGGGACAACATACTGTAGCAGCCGGGGATCACTGTATACATATGGACATGCTTGATAAAGACAAGAGAGAGCGCGAGAGAGAGGAAAGAGCGACAGAGAGGAGGGAAAGAGAGCTAGAGTCAGGGGGTCTGAGAAGGCCTGGACATAATATACACATTGATGATAAAATGAGATACACAGTGTCTTCAGAAAGTATTCACACCCCTTAACTTATTCCACATTTTGTTGAGTTACAGCCTGAATTCAAAATGGATTAAATATATATTTTCCCACCCTTCTACACGCAATACCCCATAATGATCAAGTGAAAACATGTTTTTAGAATGTATTGAAAATGAAATAGAGAAATATCTCATTTACATAAGTATTCACACTCCTACGTCAATACTTTGTAGATGCACGGCGGCGATTACAGCTGTGAGTCTTTCTGAGTAAGTCTAAGTCTAAGAGCACCTGGATTGTAAAATATTTGCCCATTACTCTTTTTAGAATTCTTCAAGCTGTCAAGTTGACCGTCATGCTATAGATTTCTAAGCCGATTTAAGTCAAAACTGTATATAGGCCACTCAGGAACATTCAATGTTGTCTTGGTAAGCAACTCCAGTGTAGATTGGGCCTTTTGTTTAAGGTTATTGTCCTGCTGAAAGGTGAATTCATCTCCCAGTGTCTGTTGGAAAGCATACTGAACGAGGTTTTCCTCTAGGACTTTGCCAGTGCTTATAGCCATTTCTTTTTATCCTAAAAGACTCCCTAGTCCTTGCCGATGACAAGCATACCCATAACATGATGCAGCCACCACCATGCTTGAAAATATGAAGAGTGGTACTCAGTAATGTGTTGCATTGGATTTTCCCCTAACATAACACTTTGCATTCAGGACAAAAAGTTCATCTCTTTGCCAATGTTTTGCCTTGTTCCAAATAGGATGCATGTTTGGAATATTTTTATTCTGTACAGGCTTCAATCTTTTCACTCTGCCATTTAGGTTAGTATTGTGGAGTAAATACAATGTTGTTGATCCATCCTCAATTTTCTCATATCACAGCCATTAAACTCCGTAACTGTTTTAGTCACCATTGGCCTCAAGGTGAAATCCCTGAGCGGTTTCCTTCCTCTCTGGCAACTGTTAGGAAGGACACCTGTATCTTTGTAGTGACTGTGTGTATTGATACACCATCCAAAGTGTAATTAATAACTTCACCATGCTGAAAGGGATATTCAATATCTGTTTGTTTTTGTTTTTTTACCCATCTACCAATAGGTGCCTTTCTTTAAGAAACTTTGGAACGCTTCCCTGGTCTTTGTGATTGAATCTATAATATACTGTTTATACCGTATACCGGGGTATCGCCCCAGCCTAGTTTATAACATTCCTTTCTGTTCCTTTTTAAACCTCTGAAATTGATTACTTCACCTATCAGTGCGGATAGAGCAGCTTGCTATGGAGCGGGAAAGCCTAGTTGTTTACATGCGCGATGGACATACAAGTGTAGGGCGAGAGATGCGACTGAAATTTTGCAGGTGGGGAGAAAGCAAGAGGGTGGAGGAGGCTGCTTGGCTTAAAGCGCTGGGCATCTTGTTATGACATGCATTATCCAAATTAGGCCCACTGAATTACAGTATACCTACAGAGGAGCTGCTTTTATGGAGGAACTTTGAATGTCTTTGAACGTCCGGGAGTTTGCTTAATGTTGGACCAGCGCTAGCTAGCTAGCTTGTGTGTGCAGAGCGGCACCAGAACTAAAAACACGTCTTACCTTTTTGTAGTTAATAAATCCAATGTGAAACATGATAACTATAGTATCCTTAACTAGCATCGAAAAAGTTAATCCATTCTTCTCTAATTAAAAATCTCTCCCTAATTTCTGAATCACGCTTGTAATGTCAGTAGGCTACAGTGGCCTATGTTTCAGAGGGGGAGGGGCAGGTAATCTACACATGCACACACACTGGCAAAGATTTTCAGCTGGCAGGCAGACAGACACTGGAATACGTTTCTGAGTGAGAGTGAGGGCATTGCATAGGTGCTTTGTTGCGTTTTTTGTGGGACTGAATAAAAATTACAGAACGTAAAATAACGTTATTACCGGTTCCCATGCTTTTAAAATAACGGTTCTGTTCCGGGACAGTATAGATCACGGTCGTTCCCGGTTCTGGTTTTGTTCCCTGAACCGGTTCCAACTCCTGGTTATAAATAATATTTGTTTAGTCAGTGAATACAGACCTGTGTGACTCAGAGGACACCACCACCACGCGGGCGGGGGCAGAGCTTCGCAGGACGGCCTGTAGACACTGTACCAACAGGAAGTGACCTAGGTGGCAGATCTGGAAGGTGGACTCCAGGCCGTCCTTCGTCAGACGCCAGGGCTGGGTACACACCGCCGCATTACATATCAGGATGTGGAGCGGCCTACGGGGAGAGGAGAGGAACATACAGAGCAATGACACATTGAGGGCCAGTATTACAAGTTATTGGCACTGTGACCTATTCTCCATACTGTAACCAGAGATCTAGGGAGAAGGGAACAATGGTGGAGAGGGAAAGGAACAGAGAGGGAAAGAGAGGAGGGTAGGAGAGAGGTGTGCTATTCCTGTGTGCAGCTGCTAGACCTCAGTAGACCATGTCAGAGACAGAGACAGGGTATTAGTGATATGATTGTATGTATACTGTATAGAGGGCTTCCTCTCTTACTCCCCCATGGTCTGACTGATTGATAATGAATTCAGTTCAACACCCGCCAACAGAAACAACCAACACCTTGAATAGTCATCATATCAACCTCAGAGAGAGAGAGAGAGAGGAAAAATATAATATATACTCATACACACACACTCCCATACAATCAAACTCACCATATACACATACACATCGCATCTGGGAATGTGTCTTTCAGGCCTCCCTTTCTTGTGTGTGTGTGAGCAAGTGGAGATTGCCGTGTCGGCCTCGGCGGTGAGAGATCCTTGTCGGTGACAGCGTCGCTCCAGCGAGCTCGAAACCACAGTAACACAGGCGAACAATCCAAACACACCCCACCAATTTTTAATTTCTTCCATTAGAATTCATTATGAGGCCCAGGGCAGTTTGTGTACCCTGTGTTTAAGACTGCCTGCTGGATTAATTAAAAACTGGATGCTGGAAAATTAATGTGTGAATTGTTATCCCTGGCTCTAATGAGTCTTCCCTATAACGCTGTTAGAGAGGACTGGAGTGAACGTTCACCTTCAGGCCTCCTAACACACACGCACACATACATGCACACACACATGCACACACACAGGGTTCATTACTGAGAGTCACACTCACTCCACACTAACTACCGAATGCCTACGTATGCAAATCATACACTTCATAAATACGACATACTGTACTTGCTATATATCATTAAAAAAACTATTAACCCAGAGTTTTTTACCCAAAGTAAGAAGTAATCTTTAGATTGAACTCCAAATCCACTGCCTGAAATGTAACCAGCATCAGTCAGTGCGTTGGAAGTCAAGCCTTAAACTCAAACTTTTATAACAGAGCCAGAAAACAGGTTGGTGGTTAATAAGAAGGCCTCTGTTTAATAAAGCATGAAGTTCAGAGCCCTGGCCTCTGTTCCTCTGTATCACCTCTGCCAGGAAACACTGGCTCTGACTGCTGCTGCTGCAGCCTGGGAACTCTACAGTCACCTTGGAAAGGCAGTTTTTCTGTCTTAACTGTTCAAATCAAATTGTATTTGTCACATGCTTCATAAACAACAGCTGTAAACTAACAGTGAAATGCTAACTTACGGGCCATTTCCAACAATGCAGAGAGAGAAAAAAAGAGAAATAGTGGAAAGATATAAGAATAATAACACAAGGAATAAATACATGCTTAATGTGTTGTGAAAGGTGTTATGAAATGTAATGTCATGTAATGTTTTAAAATTGTTTATAACTGCCTTAATATTGCTGGACCCCAGGAAGAGTAGCTGCAGCAGCTGATGGGGATCCTTAATAAATACAAATACAAGACACAATGAGTAACGATAACTTGGCTATATACACGGGGTACTAGTCAGTACCGAGTCGATGTGCAGCGGTACAAGGTCATTGAGGTAGATATGTACATATAGGTAGGGATAAAGTGACTAGGCAACAGGATATATAATAAACAGTAACAGCAGTGTATGTGATGAGTCAAAAGATATTAGTGCAAAAAAGGTTAATGCAGATATTCCGGGTAGCTATTGGTTAACTATTTAACTAACTATTTTGAAGTCTTATAGCTTGGGGGTACAAGCTTTTCAGGGTCCTGTTGCTTCCAGACTTGGTGTATCAGTACCGCTTGCCGTGCTGTAGCAGAGAGAACAGTCTGACTTGGGTGGCTGGAGTCTGACAATTTTTAGGGCCTTCCACCTGGTATAGAGGTCCTGGATGGCAGGGAGCTCGGCCCCAGTGATGTACTGGGCCAAACAGTTGCCGTACCAAGCGGTGATGCAGCCAGTCAAGATGCTCACAATGTTGCAGCTGTAGAACATTTCAGCCTCCTGAGGGGGAAGAGGCGTTGTCGTGCCCTCTTCACGACTGTTGATGTGTGTGTACCATGATAGTTCCTTAGTGATGTGGACACAGAGGAACATGAAGCTCTTGACCTGTCGCACAACAGCCCCGTCGATGTGGTGGGGGCGTACTTGGCTCTCCATTTCCTGTAGTCCACGATCAGCTCTTTTGTCTTGTTGACGTTGAGGGAGCGGTTGTTGTCCTGGAACCACACTGCAAGGTCTCTGACCTCCTCCCTGTAAGCGGTCTCATCGTCGTCGGTGATCAGGCCTACCACCGTCATGTCGTCTGCAAACTTAATGATGGTGTTGGAGTCATGTGCGGCCATGCAATCGTGGGTGAACGGGAATACAGGATGGGACTAAGCAGGTACCCCTGAGGGGCCCCCGTGTTGAGGGTCAATGTGGCAGATGGTATGTTACCTACCCTCACCACCTGGGGGCGGCCCTTCAGGAAGTCCAGGGTCCAGTTGCAGAGGGAGGTGTTTAATCCCTGGGTCCTTAGCTTAGTGATGAGCTTGGAGGGCACAATGGTGTTGAACGCTGAGCTGTAGTCAATGAACAGCATTCTCACATAGGTGTTCCTTTTGTCCAGGTGGGAAAGGGCAGTATGGAGTGCAATAGAGATTGTGTCATCTGTGGATCTGTTAGGGTGGTATGCAAATTGGAGTGGGTCCAGGGTGTATGGGATAATGGTGTTGATGTGAGCCATGACCAACCTTTCAAAGGATTTCATGGCTATATATGTGAGTGCTATGGAGCGATAGTCATTTAGACAGGTTACCTTGGCGTTCTTGGGCACAGGGACTATGGTGGTCTACTTGAAACATGTAGGTATTACAGACTTGGTCAGGTAGAGTCCTCAAGCCGGTGACTGATGTGGTAAACTCCTCAATGACATTGGATGAATCCCGGAACATATTTCAGTCTGTGCTAGCGAAACGGTCTGTAGCTTAGCATCTGCTTCATCGGACCACTTCCATATTGAGTGCATCACTGGTCCTTCCTGCAGGAATCAGGAGGATAGAGTTATGGTCAGATTTGCCAAATGGAGGGCGAGGGAGAGTTTTGTATGCATCTGTGTGTGGAGAAAAGGTGATCTAGAGTTGTTTTGCCTATAGTTGCACAGGTGACATGCTGGTAGAAATTAGGTAAAAACGGATTTCCGTTTTCCTGCATTAAAGTCACCAGCCACTAGGAGCACCGCCTCTGGATGAGTATTTTCTTGTTTGCTTATGGCCCTATACAGCTCATTGAGTGTGGTCTTAGTGCTAGCATTGGTTTGTGGTGTAAATAGACAGCTACGAAAAATATAGATGAAAAAGCTCTAGGTAAATAGTGTGGTCTACAGCTTATCATGAGGTATTATATCTCAGTCGAGCAGAACCTTGAGACATACTTAATATTTGAGATTGCGCACCAGTAATTGTTAACAAAGAGACATCCCCCCACCCCTTTTGAGTTTCCCCCTTGCAGCGGTTCTGTCCTGCCGATGTATATAGAAAATCCAGCTAGATTTATATTTATCATGTACTTGTTCAGCAAGACTCAGAGAAACATAGGATATTACAGTTCTTAAGATCACGTTGATAAGATAGTCTCGATTGGAGCTCATTCAGTTTATTCTCCAGTGATTCTCCACGTTCGCCAATAGAACGCAGGGTAGAGCCTCCCCTTACCCCACTTATAGTGCTGTGTTGGGGATTTGGGCCTGGTCCGTGATAATCAATATGTCTTTCGCCAAATGGAGGTTAGTGATAGCTGTTCTGATGTCCAGAAGCTCTTTTCGGTCAAACGAAACGATGGTGGAAACAATATGTACAAAATAAGTTAATACCAGTACAAAAAAATTATCAAAATAGTACAATTGGTCAGAAGCCACAGACATCTGTTTTTTAAAGAGCAGTTAAGGAGAGACCACTTGATCTTATTGTTTATCTCTCAGCGGTCAGAACCCCTCGTCCTCAGAAGAAGACATCAGCTCCTAGCCCAGGGTCTCATCTTCATAACCACAGCCCTAATGTAATGATATTTAATGGGCCTACTGCTGGCCCTAACTGCTATCTTAGCGCTGGTCAAGTGGGGGTGTTAAGTACTAAACAGGAAGAGATGAGTGAATTGTATATTTAGTGTAACTAGCCCCCCCTGGCCTGACCTCTATGATAACCTGCCTGAAGGAGGTGATTGGCTCTGGGTGCAGCTAGGCTCTGTCCAATTGTCATTAGGGCTTTATTGGCCATACCGGGACAGGAACTGGAACAAACAGGTAGAAATGTGTGTGTATAAGTCTTGTCACGATACCAAAATTTTGACTTCGATACCGATACCAGGTTTAGTATCACGATTCTCGATACCATCACGATACTCAATACCAAAATGATACCACGGCAAAAAAGAAGGCATACGGTAAAACCTCTATTAAACACAGTCTCAAATAGCCGCCTGTCCCTTTTAATAGCTGGGCAATGGCATACATTTCAGGAAATAAACTCCTGTTTCAAATAAATGATTGGTCTAAATGAACTGTTTACGAGGTTACCATGAATTACCATGAATTGTTTACGAGGTTTAATGTTTGATTTGTTGCATTAAATAATTCAGTAATGACTCGAAAAAATGATGGCAATCATCCATTTTTATTGCCAGTAAGAAACTGCTAGTCATTGGCTGCTAACAGCTGAGAACTGCTTGCTAACTGGCAAGCACAAAAACAGTCAACAACTTTGGGAGTACAGAATCCTAGAAATCGTCCGATAGTGGCGAAAGTAAGAACTACCGAAAATGCACAGTCAAAGAGGAGAATATTTATTGTCAAGGATTTATTACTTTTTTTGCGGCATATTAAGACAAAATAAATGTGACACAATGTGTAAATGATAACACATTAGTGCAGGAAATGAAGAAATCAATTAAAATGCTGGAAGTAAATGCTGGAATTAAACAATTGAGCAAAACGTGTGTGCATTAAGGAAATAGACACCTGGCTGAAATAGAAGCCCGTCTCTAATAAGTGCCTGTTGTGTTCAGTGATTTAAGCAAATAAACATCTGGGCTATTAATTGAGGTTTTACGGTATTTTTCAAAGTCACAGAATGGCGCTTGAATTTAAACTCAGCTACTGCACTGTTCAATTGTTAAGTATCTTTTGAGTTCAATGTCATTACACTCGATTTTTTTTACGTCAACGTTTTTCAGAGACAGCCAATCAATTATACAATCATAGAATCAATTTGACTTTGTTTATACCAATCTAACTACATAACAACATAATGGCAATCATTTATTTGAATGGTACATTTATTAATAAACTGGGTAAATCAATATGTAGCCCAGGCCTATTCACTATATACAGTGAGGGAAAAAAGTATTTGATCCCCTGCTGATTTTGTACGTTTGCCCATTGACAAAGAAATGATCAGTCTAAAATTTTAATGGTAGGTTTATTTGAACAGTGAGAGACAGAATAACAACAACAAAAATCCAGAAAAACGCATGTCAAAAATGTTATAAATTGATTTGCATTTTAATGAGGGAAATAAGTATTTGACCCCCTCTCAATCAGAAAGATTTCTGGCTCCCAGGTGTCTTTTATACAGGTAACGAGCTGAGATTAGGAGCACACTTTTAAAGGGAGTGCTCCTAATCTCAGCTTGTTACCTGTATAAAAGACACCTGTCCACAGAAGCAATCGATCAATCAGATTCCAAACTCTCCACCATGGCCAAGACCAAAGAGCTCTCCAAGGATGTCAGGGACAAGATTGTAGACCTACACAAGGCTGGAATGGGCTACAAGACCATCGCCAAGCAGCTTGGTGAGAAGGTGACAACAGTTGGTGCGATTATTCGCAAATGGAAGAAACACAAAATAAATGTCAATCTCCCTCGGCCTGGGGCTCCATGCAAGATCTCACCTTGTGGAGTTGCAATGATCATGAGAACGGTGAGGAATCAGCCCAGAACTACACGGGAGGATCTTGTCAATGATCTCAAGGCAGCTGGGACCATATTCACCAAGAAAACAATTGGTAACACACTACGCCGTGAAGGACTGAAATCCTGCAGTGCCCGCAACGTCCCCCTGCTCAAGAAAGCACATAAACATGCCCGTCTGAAGTTTGCCAATGAACATCTGAATGATTCAGAGGAGAACTGGGTGAAAGTGTTGTGGTCAGATGAGACCAAAATGGCATCAACTCAACTCGCCGTGTTTGGAGGAGGAGAAATGTGGCCTATGACCCCAGGAACACCATCCCCACCGTCAAACATGGAGGTGGAAACATTATGCTTTAGTGGTGTTTTTCTGCTAAGGGGACAGGACAACTTCACTGCATCAAAGGGAAGATGGACGGGGCCATGTACTGTCAAATCTTGGGTGAGAACCTCCTTCCCTCAGCCAGGGCATTGAAAATAGGTCGTGGATGGGTATTCCAGCATGACAATGACCCGAAACACACGGCCAAGGCAACAAAGTAGTGGCTCAAGAAGAAGCACATTAAGGTCCTGGAGTGGCCTAGCCAGTCTCCAGACCTTAATCCCATAGAAAATCTGTGGAGGGAGCTGAAGGTTCGAGTTGCCAAACGTCAGCCTCGAAACCTTAATGACTTGAAGAAGATCTGCAAAGAGGAGTGGGACAAAATCCCTCCTGAGATGTGTGCAAACCTGGTGGCCAACTACAAGAAACGTCTGACCTCTGATTTCCAACAAGGGTTTTGCCACCAAGTACTAAGTCATGTTTTGCAGAGGGGTCAAATACTTATTTCCCTCATTAAAATGCGAATCAATTTATAACATTTTTGACATGCGTTTTTCTGGATTTGTTTGTTGTTATTCTGTCTCTTACTGTTCAAATAAACCTACCATTAAAATTATAGACTGATCATTTCTTTGACAGTGGGCAAACGTACAAAATCAGCAGGGGATCAAATACTTTTTTCCCTCACTGTACAGGTGAATGCATATTAAATGGAAGTGTGTGTATGCATTGAGTTACTGAGCTCATTTTGGCTGATTTCATGGGGGTACAGATATCAAACAATCCCTTCCATTTGGGACAGCGTGAGTGGGGAGCTAACATGATGCAGCCCAGACTAAGGTTAAGTGGAGCAGGCTTTGCCACTATAAGGGGGACATCAACTGCGCTGATAGACAGGCTTGATCCGTGAGACACATAATTCCGAAAGCAACAAAAATTCTAGTACCGAACAGTTTTTCATGTTCTAGTATCGAAAAAGTACCGAAGTTTTGGTATACCGTGCAACACTAGTATGTATTGTGTGTGAGTGTGTGTGTTTGTGTGTGTGTGTCAGTGGATTCTAAGGGACTCCAGGCTTCCCCCAAAAATGTACAAATGGAAAAGGTTAAAAAGAAAATAACGTATCTTCGTCTCTCTGCGTTTCATAATTTTCCTTCATTTCGAAAAAAGCTGAATGTATCTGTGATGAGGTGGTGTTGAAGAAGTCAGGCGCAGGAGGGTAAATCACAGAATAACAGGCTTTAATTCGCAAAAATACAGGTTTACGCAGAAATGTGTCAAACACACTCCAGGGCACAAAACAGGCACACGGGAAAAAATACTCCCGTCGATACACAATACACAAGCTCCACCGAGCTTCACAAACCTCCACAATAAACAATCACCCACACAGACAAGGAAGCAGAGGGAACACTTATACCATGACTAATGAGGGAATAAGGACCAGGTGTGTGTGATTGAAGACAAGACAAATGGAGTGATGATAAATGGATCGGCAGTAGCTAGTAAGCCGGTGACGCCGAACGCCGAAACCTGCCCGAACAAGGAGGGGAGGCAGCCTCGGCGGAAGTCGTGACAGTATCTCACCGGAGAAAGCCCCTGAGCGAGCGAAACAGCGCCCCCTCTGTCTCAGTATGTGTAGACCATCTATCTGATGCTGTCTGGTCAAAAATAGTATGACATTGTTGCCGCCCGTAGCATTAAATGCAAGGGAAGCCAGCGAGCATTTGGCATCCCTTGATTAAAAAATAATATAATATTTGCCAATTAGTGGTGAGCTAAACTGAGTGAGCTCAACTGCGAATGGTCATGGCGCACCAAAAAAAGGGTCAAGGGAAGCCGGTTTGGATTTGGCTTCACACCAATCACATCACATCAAAAACAGAACGTCATTCACAGAAAAAAACTCTCCCCAGTGCCTTTCCTAAATTAGCCATGGATGGAGACAGGGATTTGGACTTGTGGTTTTACGTAATTTTCTGTATGGCCAATGATTATAACTGCGATTCTGATCCAACCATTCATTTTAACATTGTGCCCCTGGCCTGAGAGGATGTCTGTTCAATATGTTCAATTTACATTTACGTCATTTAGCTGTCCTGCGCATCGTTTTTTTCTACTTACACGCACACACAAATTAGTACCATGTACAGCCACATCATATTTAGCTTACATTGATTGGACTAAATCGTTTTTGGTATTTTTTAGTTTGTCACTATTAAATTAAGCATAGGTGATTTGATGATGTTGAACTGTTAAGGTTGAAATGGTGCTGGAATAGTGAAGGCAGCTTCTGTTTTCTTTTCGACTTGCGATAACTCTCCGTGGTTCTAAATCAATGGTTGTTTAGTAGTCCAAAAATGTCGGAAAGATTAACTTGCTTGACCATGTGTAGGTCATGTAACTATTTGGTACATGCAAAATGCTTTGTGGACTCGCCTGGACAGATGTTGCTCTCTGGTTTTGTGATGAAACAAAGGTGTGGTTTCATTTATTCTGGTAAGGCATATGAACTAAAATGTTATAGAGCAAACAACACAATTATCACAACACATAAGCTTTTTTTCCCTGGCTTCCCCAGTGATTTTTTACACGCACTGCTACTGGTACTGGTGTGTGTGTGTGTGTGAGTGTGTATCTGTGTGTGTGTGTGTGTGTGTTGTGCCTGAAGACATGCATTCTGTAATTGAGCATTCAGACAGCTGCCCCGTGCCATTCACAGCTTACAGCCACTCCTCTTCTCTCTCCTCTACCCTCCACTTTGCTTCACTCCGCTCCCCTCTGCTCTCCTGTTCTGATGAGAATTAATGTACTCTGACGTCCCCCGGAGACTCCCCCACTACCCCCACCACCACCCCTAATGAAGAAATACAGCCTTGCCAAAAACATGGGGAGAGAGAGGTAAGAAAAAGAGGAGGATTGAGGGAGAGAGAGCGAGAGCGAGAGCGAGAGAGAGAGAGAGAGAGAGAGAGAGAGAGAGAGAGAGAGAGACAGAGAGAGAGAGAGGGGAGTACAAAGAGAGAGGAAGAGAGGATGGGAGAAAGAAGGAGCACAGAGAGGGGGAGATTGTAAGATATAGGGATGGGGGAGAGGGGAGAGGGAAAGACAAAAAGAGGGAAAAGAGATTGAGAAAAGGGCTACATAGAGGGAAATAGAGGGAGGTATAAAGGGAAGGATAGAGAAAGGGAAAAGGGAAGAGAAGTGAGTGGGGTTAATCTGTCTCTACCATTAAGCACCATCACACTCTGATCACAGAGCAAAGGATAGGTCACTCACTACTCCTACTGGTCTGGTACCCATTACACCACTTCAGGAGAGGCTGTGGGTGCAGGAGAGCTGGAGAAGCAGTGGGGTGCAAGTGGTGTGTGGTGGGGGGAACAGGAGACACCAGCTTGGAGGGTTGGGGGAGTTGCTGGGGATGGAGTATAAGGAGGGGGTCTGAGGAGATTGGAGGTGGGCAGGGGGGTAAGGGGAGGCTCTGGAAGGGTTTGGCTGCAGCCGAAGTCACATGTCCTGGATGGCCATACCCTGCCCCAGGGCAGCTAGGGGCAATGACAGCCCTAAAACTCCCCTAGGGCCAGCAATACACCCTGTGCACAAACGTAACACACACAGACACACACACAATATGAGCATGGCTGCCAGAACAGAACGTGAACCCAAGACAGTAACAGAGTGACGACACACACACACACACCATAAACGCTGACCACCACAGAATAAGTGTTACAAAGTCTCTTGTGGAGCAATGTCATCCACACACATCGCATGGACGTACGTGCCCATATGGTGTCCGACAGAGGCTCATGGTCAGGATGTCCTGTGTGACTATGTGGTGTAAGAGTAGGTGACTCAAACCAATATCAGCTGTTGCTCGGTCTCAAAGAGCCTTGCATTGTGGGTAGCTCAGGTTACACATCCTCCGTTTTCACTTATCCTTTTCTAATCTCCTCTGACAAACACACACACAAACACACACACTGTCAGAGTGTATCAGAGTGCTGAGAGCAGAGGGAATAAGCCAAATTAAAGTGTTATTAGGGCAGCTGAGACTGTGTGTGTGTGCGTGTGTGCAGCGACAGCAACATCAGGGGAGATACATCCCTAAGGTAGGAGAATAACGACTGATATGCACAGACCTCATCAAATGACAGACTTCATTATGTCTAACTCATCTGGGCATGTACTATACTGTATCAAGCATGAGGGATTTAACTGCTCTGAAAAAAACACTAATGATCTTATTTAATCAAAACCTAAGTATGGATAAATTTTCTTAGAGGTCCAAACCAGACGATCAGGCTGCTTTCTGTTTTTGAACACCGGTGGGGCAGATGATATTGCTACAGGATAACTGATTTATATTGGAATAAACAAAAACAACCACAGAGTAGGAGAATGGGACAGACAGGTTTACAGTGAGAGGGGTGGGGTGGTGAGTTGTGTACTTACAGTTTCTTAGCCTTGAAGGAGTCAGTGAACTCTCTGACACTGCGGAGAGAGGCCAGGTCCAACATCATGGCCTCCACCCTGGCCTTATGCTGCAGAGAGAACACACACAACACGTCATCATAGTCATCCTCCTCCTCATGACGGCATATAGAGAATCAGTCCCACAACCACTAGCTCCTGGCCTGACACCCATAAATCAGAAGCAGACATTTAGATTGACATCAGCTGATGTTGAGTTAGACCAGACAGCGTGCAGATGCCTGCAGATCTGATGAGACATCATGAGCACAGCCCATCTACAGCAGACAGACACTATTATGTCTCAGGATGTCGTCTCAGGTTCACATGGTACTGTCGGTTCTGTCTGTCTGCTGTCAGAGAGTGCGTGTGTAGCTCATCACCCACCATATGCTGGTAGACAGGGAGAGGAGGAGAGTGGAGAGGAGAAGAAGTGGTGAAATATAGATTCCTATAGAGCTAAATACATAGCTGCATTTACACACTGAATTCAGACTACTCATCATCTACTCTATCAGACTGGATCAGTCTACACACACATCTGATCCTGTCAGAGCTGTATTACCATGACCAGGTATAGAACCCAGACCTCTGCCCTGTCCCCTCACAGCAGTCATGCGTTTGTTCTTAGTGTGTTAACTCAGGCCCTCTGCTCTCCATAAAACATACAAGTAGGGTTATTCAAATGTTCATACCTTCATACCATTCCTGTACCATACCAAGGTATACGTTATTACCGGCAGTGCACACAAGGGGCGCTATTTCTTTCAAAACATAAAATTGCTCACAAATTTAGGCAGCAGGGATCTTGATCCAGGAGGGGATTGATTGTCTGCTGTAACTAAGAAGCTTGATCTTGCAAGCTAGCCACTTAGCTAGCAAGTTAGCAAACAAAATGCATAGCTGATTCCCTGAGCTGGAGATATTTGGCACAATGTGCACAGATAGGGCTCTACCTGGGCAGAGCACATGCCCCTTTGCCCTTCCAGTCTCCAAAGTGCCCTTTTCGGTTGTGGTCGATTTTTTTTGCATACATTTTTTTCTCGTTGTTGTTCTGAACCCACTGCCCGCAAGTTGTCGTTAAATTCTCATCTATGCTTCAGAACCAAAAAGTTGTGTCTTGATTGTTGACCAATGACCAGTCATCAGCGTTGGCGCGCAAAGGTGGGCGCACATATCAGATTAGTGACCAGAAAGAACTTGTTTCATTTTCTCCAGTTTTGCATGACAAAAACAGAGTAGTCCTACGTTTATATTATATAAAATACATGGCACTGCCTTCAACATTATAGGACGAAGATCTAACATATTCTGAATTTATCATGATATTTGTGAGGAAGAACAGGGCTACAACGGCTGGCAACGAGCACTCTGCAGGCCTCCAAAGTGATGGCGTGGTGCGGACAGAACATGCTTTCCATCCGATCCTGCAACCTCTGCTACAAATAGGCTGTATGATTTAGCTTGCTCTGGACTCCAAAGAAGTGAAATGATATATCGCTAGTTGATATTGGATGCTAACATTAAATCATTTCCAAATGCATCAGGTGTAAAACACAGTTTATTTCTGTAGCCTATCTTGCTTTTTGAAAATTCATCAACGTTTATGGCTGTAATGACAGGCTACATTTGCGCAGCGATTGTGTGCACATGTGCGTGGGTCGCAAGTTTTGTACAACTCCTTTTTGGGGGTAGCGGGTTAAAATGTTTTAAAACCACTGGGGTACATGGAATTGGGTTGGATATAGTAATGGTAGGCTTCAGTATTTCTTACAATCTTCTATTTTGACAGGAATTGTGTGGTCATTGTTAATAAGTGCAGCATTTATTCCAGACGAAAATAGTTTTGCATTATACTTCACTCATCAGACTGTGCTGCTTTCCCCTCGTCTTCTAATAATTGCTCAAAAACTTTTTTGGGGTTGCCCTTTTCTTGGTTTGAGCACATGCCCCCAAAAGGTCTGTCTTAGGTAGTTAACTTATAGTTAGTTATAACTTATAGTTATTTTTTATTTTTACGGTATTAAAAATCATACTGTCTGTATTTCAAAATACCACGGTATACGGTATATATGGTATGTCGCCCAATCCTGTGTGTGTTCCTCTCAGAACAATGGTCCCTCAAGCCAGAGAGAGACATCACTCCTGGGATTCCACCGTCTGGGATCAGGAATATCAGCTATTCCTGATGCATGTGCGCACACACACACACACACACTTCCCCCGCTGTTTGTCCCTAGAGAGCACTGTCAGCTCACATTACCCCAGGAAAGAGCGTTCAATGTTCCGCTCTCCGCTTCCGACTCCCCCGTCAGCCTTTTCCCACATCTCATCTCTATCCCAGGAACGTCATAAGGGAGCGTCTTTCCTTCATGCATCTGTCTCTGTAGAGAGTAACTGTACATGACACCCACAGCAAGGACACACATGGAACAATACCCACCAGTCAAGCAAAACACGCCAAGGGTTAACATCTCCTTCATATTTAAGGAACACTTTTCAAGCGTTTTATACTTGCATTTACTGCCCCTATAAGTATTTACACATTCACACACACACAATACACACACAATACACACAAATGTTCAATTCTGTGACTCAAGGGTAAAACCAGGCCAGCTTAGAATGATCTAATCTGAATGGTTCTCTTGATGCTATGATATACCATTCCAGGGCCGCTATTACACAGAGTTAAGGAGGTGATTATGGCCATTTTATATATGTCTGATTATAGGGATATAGGGGATGTTTCATATGATCTACACATAGCATTAATCACAGGTGAGAGAGTATGATCATCTCCTTTAATGACCCTGTAAAAGTGGCACACAACAAACACACGGTCTAAACCTCCCTCGCTTCCCTTACTAGAGTCTGGTTCCTCTCAAGGTTTCCTCCTGCCTAGGGAGTTTTTCCTGACCACTCATTTATCCTTGTTCTATAGGGGTTAAAGCAATATGGGACATGTATTAAAATGCTCAATATGAATACAATATGATAAATGGATCTACTCCTGTTTCTCAGTGACAGAGAAGGTGTCTGAAGATCCTCAGCGAGAGACAGAGAGATGGAGGAATGGGGGTATGGGGGAAGGGGGGTACTGGAGCAAATCTAGCAGAGGGAGGTGAGCAGCCTCCCTCCCTCCCTCCCTCCCTCCCGCCTGCCTACCCTCCCTATACAGATTCAAGTCTTGCGAAGAAAATAAACTTTATTGCCTGGAAAGAGGGGGAAAAGCATGTAAAAAGCATTAAAGCGATGGAGATGAACAATTAGACAGATGGCCAGGTTTCAGAAGGAGAAAAGGGGGGAAAAAGGAGAGAGGCAGAAAGAGCAAGGGAGAACATGCGGACGCAATCGTTCAGGGGGTTTACGAGGAAGCTGACAAGTCGTGGTCTCTTGAAGGGCGTTGAGGAAGTGAGAGCCAGTGAAGCTGCTCTGGTAACACTGACTGCACTAACGCTGACTAGGCTACACCAGGGGACGCTAGTGGAGGGGTGACAGGGCTACACGCTGTTGGCTACATACCATCTTGGACTTCTGTTAGATACTAACTCTGACTTTGGTGAAATACAAATTCTGGCTAAATTCTCAGACTTTGAAACTATTATTCATTTGACTTTGGCTGAATACTAAAAACAGAATCATAAAGTCAATGCATCAATTTACACTCAGGTTTTGGGTGGATTTGGTAGCAGACTGACAGAGCAAGATGGACTGGGGTCTTTCTGTCATCTGTCTGTCTGTCGGCAAAAACAGGTACATGGTGAGGACTCAAAGCACAAGGTCACCATGATGACAACACGAGCTTCAGATCCCACTCCACACCCTGCCCCACCCATCACCCCTAGAGAACAGCTGTCTGTTACATCACTATGACCTTTCTGACTTTCACCACAGACACAGAGAGAGAGAAAGAGACAGAGAGAGAATGAGAGTGCGTGGGGAGAGGGGGAGGATTGAGAAAGAAAAGAGCGAGAGAGATACAGAAAGAGCAAGATCGGGGAGGAAAGCGCAAGAAAGGGGATGGAGGGATAGCTAAATATGCTAAAATAGAACGAGAGGATGACGGGTTCCTTTCTCTCTTATAAAAATATAAAATCACATACCCTCCTGCATTACACAGATGAGCAGAGAAGGAAAGTAAAGTCAGGCAGGTACCACACACCTGAGACAAATTACACAGGTACCACACACCTGAGACAAATTACACAGGTACCACACACCTCCTCCCATGTGTGTTGAGAGATGCATAGAGATTTAAGAGAGAGAGGAGGGAGAGAGAGAGGAAAGCAATAGGAAAGAGAGTGGGGGCTGTAATATAATTATAAGCGTGGCCATCCAATCCAATCAAATTAAGAGGTATGAGGGGACCGAGCCCCTTCCTGTTCAGTAAGACACTAGACCACTCTACAGTCCCCTTCAATACACACACACCACTGACCCCTTCAATAGTGTTGAAGCCAGCCCTAATGGAGCTAGAAGAGTAGAACGGCCAAATAATGCACTGGGTTAATGCACTAGCACCCTCTCACTGCCCTCACCCCCCTCACCCATACTGCCCCTCTCACATCACCTGCCCCCGCCAACGACCTCCCACAGGATCCAGGACACTTAAGAAATCAACCCCCCCCCCCCCCCACCTCCATCTTCACACCCCTATCAGGAGTAATGGAGAAAAGGATGCAGACAGGGGATGAGGGAGAGATATAGAGATAGGTAGATGGAGTGGGATGATATGAAATAATGATATAATCATCATAACAAAGTAGTTATAACATTTTATTAGCAGTTTATAAGCATACAGGCAAAATCTGTAACAATTGTAATGTTGTGTGTTAATACTGTTAACAGAAAGTAAAATGATACTAAGTTCTACTGTATGTGTGAAAGTGAGTGAGCAGAGAAGTCCCCATGTGAAAAGGGCACCTTATAAAAGCAATTAAGAGAGCTGGCTTTGAACAGCTCAGTCAGCCACAGCCTGGCCATAGACTAGAACAGGCCTGACTGGGAGGAAGAGAACAGAACAGAACAGAATAAAACCTCCATGACCTTGTCCTGACCACTCCACTTGGTCATCAGCTTTTAAGACAGTATTGGATCAGAGACATACTGAACAAAAACATAAACACAACATGCAAGAATTTCAAAGATTTTACTGAGCTACAGTTCATATAAGGAAATCAGTCATTTAAATAAATTCATTAGGCCCTAATCTATGGATTTCACATGACTGGGAATACAGATGTGCATCTGTTGGTCACAGATACCTTAAGAAAAGGTAGGGGTGTGGATCAGAAAACCAGTCAGTATTTGGTGACCACCATTTGCCTCATGCAGCGCAACACATCTCCTTTGCATAGAGTTGATCAGGCTGTTGATTGTGGCCTGTGGAATGTTGTCCCACTCCTCTTCAATGGCTGTGCGAAGTTGCTGGATATTGGTGGGAACTGGAACACGCTGTCGTACACGTCGATCCAGAGCATCATAAACATGTTCAATGGGTGACATGTCTGGTGAGTATACAGGCCATGGAAGAACTGGGACATTTTCATTTTCTGGGAAATGTGTACAAATCCTTGCGACATGGGGCTGTGAATTATCATACTGAAAGATGAGGTGATGGCGGCGGATGAATGGCACAACAATGGGCCTCAGGATTTTATCCATCGATAAAATGCAATTGTGTTCGTTGTGCGTAGCTTATGCCTGCAAAAACTGCACATTTTAAAGTGGCCTTTTATTGTCTTCAGCACAAGGTGCACCTGTGTAATGATCATGCTGTTTATTCAGCTTCTTGATATGCCACACCTGTCAGGTGGATGGATTATCTTGGCAAAGGAGAAATGCTCACTAACAGGGATGTAAACAAATTTGTGCAAGAAATTTGAGAGAAATAAGCTTTTTGTGCATATGGAAGATTTCTGGGATCTTTTATTCAGCTAATGAAACATGGGACCAACATTTTACATGTTGCCTTTATATTTTGGCTCAGTGTACATATTTTGGGTAGAAAGAGAAAAGGGGAAGGAGGGAAACGGCAGCGTGAGCTGGTCATAAATCATCCTGTCAGAATTATGACGTTCCTTCATAAATACCCACCAATCTCCTCTCCACCTGGCTGAGTCACACAGGCACACACGCATACATACGAACGCACACACACACGGATACATGTACACACCACTCCACCTGGCTGCGTCTCTACTTAGGATCTGAGTCTAAGTACTGAGCTCCCTTTCTCGGTTCTATACCCCCCCCCCACACACACACACACACACATCACAATTAATAGTGAGGCCAGTCTCTGGTAGGAAGGGGAAAGTGCCTGTTCAGCACATAGAGGCTGAATATGCAATTTCCTCCCGTTAAGTCTGTATTAAATTGATTTCTTTACTGTCTGACACAGACAGGGTTTTTCCCCCCTAATGAAAGCAGGATAATCTACAGGTTTTCCCTTTCCTGAAATCAAGTTACAAATCAAGCGACTGTTGAGCTGATATGGGAAAGGTGAAGGAAGGACACAGGATGATTTTCCAGATGAGGAACATGGAGAATGAGGCACATACCGTACGTGCTGATACTCTCAACACAGACAATGGAGAGCAGCTCACACACCACACACACAGATGGGCAGTATTTCTGTTCCATGTATATGAAATATGTATTTAATTACTTCTGAATTACTTTTTAGTATTTTGTCATTTGTGTTTCACTGGCCTACAATTCAATGTATTTTGTCTATCATCAGGGCTAGACAGGGTCCTGTTGGTAAACCCTGCAATTACGACTGTTATTAATTAAACACATTAACTAATTCAAGCTTCAATGTGTTAATTCAAGTGGTGTGAACTGTGCTCAGAGAGATGAGGGAGAGAGAAAGTGAGAGAGATAATAGAAGGACAGGAAAAGAGAGAAAAGGGAAGAGTTAGATATAGAAACAAATATTTCCTATTTCTCTCTGACATGAAAGTTAAGCGGTGTGAGCAGTGTGTGTTTTACTGGTGTCCTGTGATTACAGCTCCTAGTCTGGTGAATAATCACCACTATATACCAGGTCTAGGCCAGCCTGGGCTAGTCTACTAGGAGATGACATACGACCGCATTATAGTTGTTTCAGTCACTTTAACAAGAGAACAGGCCTTCTGAGAGGACACTAAGAGAAAGATACATCAGGACTGAGAGAGGCTATTAGTATGTCTTAGAAAAGACAGAAGTGTTACTGTCTCTCTGGACAGAGGAGGGAATGGAGGAGGTCTGAGCAGAGAGAGGTCTTTTGGAGAGACCTCTGTTTCTTTATCCTCTAGCTCTGGTAAAACTGGAAGTACTGCACAGGAAAGAAAGAGAGAGCGAGAGAGAGAGAGAGAGAGAGATGGGAAATTAAGAGGACAGGGCGTTCATCATAATTGCAGAGTTTGCTTTTCGGATGCAGACAGAGCAGGGCCATGGAGCCTCAGGCACAGATCACGTGCACACGGACGCCCTTTGCTCCTCTTCTATTCCTCCTTCTCCTCCCTCTCTCATATTCATCTTTCTAATTCAGGGCAGATTCAGATTTGCATCAGAAAGTGACAGAGATTTAAATAAGGTGCCGATGTTATCATACAGACATCCAGACTGACTCTTTTCTCTCCTCCTCATCTTCTCTTCCTCTCTACTCCCCATCTCCCTCTACTCTCCTCTCATCCTCCTCTCCCCACAGCCCTCTCATCCCTCTCAATTCAATTTAAATTTCAATTCAATTCAATTTCAATTCAATTTAAGGGCTTTATTGGCATGGGAAACGTATGTTAACATTGCTAAAGCAAGTGTCACGTTCGTTGAATGACGGGTCAGACCAAGGCGCAGCGTGATATATGTACATGTTTATTAACTTATAAACACAACGACAAAACAACAACCGAAACGAAACGTGAAGTCCAAGGTAGAACACACAACATACCTTACAAGGAACAAGATCCCACAACTCAATAGTGCCAATCGGCTGCCTAAGTATGATCCCCAATCAGAGACAACGAGCGACAGCTGCCTCTGATTGGGAACCACACCGGCCAACATAGATCTACACATACTAGCATGCCCACATAGAAAATACTACATAACAAAGAATATACACACCCTGACTCAACATATACGAGTCCCCTGAGTCAGGGCGTGACAGCAAGTGAAGTAGATAATAAACAAAAGTGAAATTAACAATAGAATTAACAGTAAACATTACACTCAGAAGTTCCAAAAGAATAAAGACATTTCAAATGTCATATTATGTATATATTCAGTGTTGTAACAACGTGCAAATAGTTAAAGTACAAATGGGAAAATAAATAAAAACATACAATACCAGTCAAAACTTTGGATACACCTACACATTCAAGGGTTTTTCTTTATTTTTACAATTTTTTACATTTTAGAATAATAGTGAAGACATCAAAACTATGAAATAACACATATGGAATCATATAGTAACCAAAAAAGTGTTAAACCAATCAAAATATATTATATATTTGAGATTCTTCAAATAGCCACCCTTTGTCTTGATGACAGCTTTGCACACTCTTGGCATTCTCTCAAAGGGGGGGGGGGGGGGGGGGTTATAAAGAAGATAGCCCTATTTGGTAAAAGACCAAGTCCATATTATGGCAAGAACAGCTCAAATAAGCAAAGAGAAACAACAGTCCATCATTACTTTAAGACATTAAGGTCAGTCAATATGGAAAAATTCAAAAACTTTGAAAGTTTCTTCAAATGCAGTCGCAAAAACCATCAAGTGCTATGATAAAACAGGCACTCATGAGGACCGCCACATGAATGGAAGACCCAGAGTTACCTCTGCTGCAGAAGATAAGATACCAGCCTCAGAAATTGCAGGCCAAATAAATGCTTCACATAGTTCAAGTCACAGACACATCTCAACATCAACAGTTCAGAGGGGACTGTGTGAATCAGGCCTTCATGGTCGAATTGCTGCAAATAAACCACTACAAAAGGACACCAATAAGAAGAAGAGACCTGCATGGACCAAGAAACACAAGCAATGGACATTAGACCGGTGGAAATGTGTCCTTTGGTCTGGAGTCCAAATTGGAGATTTTTGGTTCCAACCGCCGTGTCTTTGTGAGACGCGGTGTGGGTGAACGGATGATCTACGCATGTGTAGTTCCCACCGTAAAGCATGGAGGAGGAGGTGTTATGGTGTGGGTGTGCTTTGCTGGTGACACTGTCTGTGATTGATTTAGAATTCAAGGCACACTTAACCAGCATGGCTACCACAGCATTCTGCAGCGATACGCCATCCCATCTGGTTAGGGCTTAGTGGGACTATCATTTGTTTTTCAACAGGACAATGACCCAATAAACCTCCAGGCTGTGTAAGGGCTATTTTACCAAGAAGGAGAGTGATGGAGTGCTGCATCAGATGACCTGGCCTCCAGAATCCCCCGACCTCAACCCAATTGAGATGGTTTGGGATGAGTCGGACGGCAGAGTGAAGGAAAAGCAGCCAACAAGTGCTAAGCATATGTGGGAACATCCTTCAAGACTATTGGAAAAGCATTCCAGGTGAAGCTGGTTGAGAGAATGCCAAGGCAAAGGGTGGCTATTTGAAGAATCTCAAATATAAAATATATTTTGATTTGTTTAACACTTGTTTGGTTACTACATGATTCCACATGTGTTATTTAATAGTTTTGATGTCTTCACTATTATTCTACAATGTAGAAAATAGTAAAAATAAAGAAAATCCCTTGAATGAGTAGGTGTGTCCAAACTTTTGACTGGTACTGTAAATATGGGTTGTATTTACAATAGTGTTTGTTCTTCACTGGTTGCCCTTTTCTTGTGGCAACAGGTCACACATATTGCTGCTGTGATGGCACACTGTGGTATTTCACCCAGTTGATAAGGGAATTTATCAAAATTGGGTTTGTTTTCGAAATCTTTGTGGATCTGTGTAATCTGAGGGAAATATGTGTGTCTAATATGGTCATACATTTGGCAGGAGGTTAGGAAGTGCAGCTCAGTTTCAACCTCATTTTGTGGGCAGTGTGCACATAGCCTGTCTTCTCTTGAGAGCCAGGTCTGCCTACAGTGGCCTTTCTCAATAGCAAGGCTATGCTCACCGAGTCTGTACATAGTCAAAGCTTTCCTTAAGTTTGGGTCAGTCACAGTGGTCAGGTATTCTGCCACTGTGTACTCTCTGTTTAGGGCAAAATAGCATTCTAGTTTGCTCAGTTATTTTTGTTAATTCTTTCCAATGCGTCAAGTAATTATCTTTTTGTTTTCTCATGATTTGGTTGGGTCTAATTGTGTTGTTGTCCTGGGGCTCTGTGGGGTCTGATGTGTTTGTGAACAGAGCCCCAGGACCAGCTTGCTTAGGGGACTCTTCTCCAAGTTCATCTCTCTGTAGGTGATGGCTTTGTTATGGAAGGTTTGGGAATCGCTTCCTTTTAAGTGGTTATAGAATTTAACGGCACTTTTCTGGATTTTGATAATTAGCGGGTATCAGCCTAATTCTGCTCTGCATGCATTATTTGGTGTTTTTCATGTAGACAGAGGATATTTTTGCAGAATTCTGCATGCAGAGTCTCAATTTGTTGTTTGTACCATTTTGTGAAATATTGGTTGGTGAGCGGACCCCAGACCTCACAACCATTAAGGGCAATGGGTTCTATAACTGATTCAAGTATTTTTAGCCAGATCCTAATTGGTATGTCGAATTTTATGTTCCTTTTGATGGCATAGAAGGCCCTTCTTGCCCTGTCTCTCAGATCTTTCACAGCTTTGTGGAAGCTACCTGTGGTGCTGATGTTTAGGCCAAGGAATGTATTGTTTTTTGTGTGCTCTAGGGCAACGGTGTCTAGATGGAATTTGTATTTGTGGTCCTGGCAACTTGACCTTTTTTGGAACACCATTATTTTTGTCTTACTGAGATTTACTGTCAGGGCCCAGGTCTGACAGAATCTGCATCCCTGTCTCACCCCACGGCCCTGCAGAAAGAAATGTGTGTTTTTTACCTATTTTAACCGCACACTTCTTGTTTGTGTACATGGATTTTATAATGTCGTATATTTTCCCCCAACACCACTTTCCATCAATTTGTATAGCAGACCCTCATGCCAAATTGAGTTAAAAGCTTTTTTGAAATCAACAAAGCATGAAAAGACTTTGCCTTTGTTTTAGTTTGTTTGTTTGTCAATTAGGGTGTGCAGGGTGAATACATGGTCTGTCGTACGGTAATTTGGTAAAAAGCCAATTTGACATTTGCTCAGTACATTGTTTTCACTGAGGAAATGAACTAGTCTGCTGTTAATGATAATGCAGAGGATTTTCCCAAGATTGCTGTTGACGCATATCCCACGGTAGTTATTGGGGTCAAATTTGTCTCCACTTTTGTGGATTGGGGTGATCAGTCCTTGGTTCCAAATATTGGGGAAGATGCCAGAGCTAAGGATGCTGTTAAAGAGTTTAAGTATAGCCAATTGGAATTTGTGGTCTGTATATTTTATCATTTCATTTAGGATACAATCAACACCACGGGCCTTTTTGGGTTGTAGGGTTTGTATTTTGTCCTGTAATTCATTCAATGTAATTGGAGAATCCAGTGGGTTCTGGTTGTTTTTAATAGTTGATTCTAAGATTTGCATTTGATCATGTATATTTTTTTGCTGTTTGTTCTTTGTTATAGGGCCAAAATGATTGGAGAAGTGGTTTACCCATCCATCTCCATTTTGGATAGACAGCTCTTTTGTTATTGTTTGTTTAGAGTTTTCCAATTTTCCCAGATGTGGTTAGTCTATGGATTCTTCAATTACATTGAGCTGATTTCTGACATGCTGTTCCTTCTTTTTCCGTAGTGTATTTCTGTATTGTTTTAGTGATTCAACATAGAGAAGGATCAGTTTTTCTGGGTCTCGATGTTTTTAGTTAGATAGGTTTATCAATTTCTTTCTTAGGTTTTTGCATTCTTCATCAAACCATTTGTCATTGTTCTTAATTTTCTTAGGTTTTCTGCTTGAAATGTTTTGATTTGATAGGGAAGCTGAGAGGTCAAATATACTGTTTAGGTTTTCTACTGCCAAGTTTACACCTTCACTATTACAGTGGAACGTTTTGTCCAGGAAGTTGTCTAAAAGGGATTTAATTTGTTGTTGTCTAATTGTTTTTTGGTAGGTTTCCACACTACTTTCCTTCATCTATATCATTTCTTAATATTATTCAGTTCCTTTGGCTTTGATGCCTCATGATTGAGTATTGCTCTGTTCAAGTAGACTGTGATTTTGCTGTGGTCTGATAGGGGTGTCAGTGGGCTGACTGTGAACGCTCTGAGAGACTCTGGGTTGAGGTCAGTGATAAAGTAGTCTACAGTACTACTGCCAAGAGATGAGCTATAGGTGTACCTACCATAGGAGTCCCCTTGAAGCCTACCATTGACTACGTACATACCCAGCATGCGACAGAGTTGTGACCCGTTTTTGTTGGTTATGTTGTCGTAATTGTGCCTAGGGGGGCATATGGGAGAGGGAATGCTGTCATCTCCAGGTAAGTGTTTGTCGCCCTGTGTGCTGAGGGTGTCAGGTTCTTGTCCAGTTCTGGCATTTAGGTCGCCACAGACTAGTACATGTCCCTGGGCCTGGAAATGATTGATTTCCCCCTCCAGGATGGAGAAGCTGTCTTCATTAAAGTATGGAGATTCTAGTGGGGGGATATAGGTAGCACACAGGAGGACATCATTTTTCTCTGTTGAGATCATTTCATTTGGAATTTCTAGCCAAATGTAAAATGTTCCTGTTTTGATTAATTTAATAGAGTGAGTTAGGTCTACTCTTTCCCAAATTAGCATACCCCCTGAGTCCCTTCCCTGTTTCACACCTGGTAGTTTGGTGGATGGGACTACCAGCTCTCTGTAACCTAGAAGGCAACCAGTGGGTCCATCTCCACTATACAATGTTTCTTGTAGGATGACAATGTCTGTATTTCTGATTTCTTTGGTGAAGTCCAGGTTCCTGCTCTTTAGGCCAAAGGCAGATGACCTCAGGCCTTGGATATATTGGGCTCCCGAGTGGCACAGTGGTCTAAGGCACTACATCTCTGGTGGCCGGTGTAGGCCGTCATTGTAAATAAGAATTTGTTCTTAACTGACTTGCCTAGTTAAATAAAGGTACAATATAAATAAATAAAAATCCAGGATGAGATAGTGAAGGCTTTGTGTTCCATAAAGTGTCTAATGTTGCATGTCTGGGAGAGTGTCTCGCTGGTCTGGGCGGGGTGTCTGTTGAGCTGTTGCTCCTGTGTGAGGTATTGGGTCTGCGGTTGAGGGCGATATCCTTTAGGGTCCGGGCGAAGGTGGGCACAGCTGCCTTGCATAGGTGGACCTGGTCGTAAAGGCTGTTCAAGTCCAGGGTGGAGGGGTGGGCCAGGTAGACATTTGGTTTTGAGGCACAGTCACGGGAAATACTTGCGTTTACCTGCTGTATGGTAACAGGGTAGAAGTATTTTCGTGGTAGCAGGGTTGAAATAACTACTTGTGCGTTGGGGAAAGTAGAAGAAGCTTTTTATATCACTCCCTTGAGTGCTATGGCCACCCTTTCCTGCTGTGTTCTCAGGTCGGTTGTGCCTGTGTGTATTATTTTGTGGCTGCGTGATCCTAGTTGGTCCTCAGACAGAAGGTCTAGGCGCGCTGGGTGTTTGGACACCAGAGTTTAGACACTGTGTGTTTGGGAAAAAGTTTATTTTCTTGTATGTATTTCCCGTTTGAGTCCATAAGGAGTACAATCTGTGGCTTGTGTATGTCCTCAGTGGGTGTGGGGGGGTCGTCAGGAGGGCTATCAGGGTGGCTGACGGGGGGTGCTCAGAGGGGTTGGGATCCCCTGGGCTTGGGGTTCTTCATTTGTTTGTCCGGCTGTGATGTCGAGGCTATGGTCAGGGTCTAGGGTGTACTGTTCTGCTGCAGTGTCGAAACTTTGGTCAGGATCTGAGGTGGGCTGTTCTGCTGGCTTCTCTGCGGGGGTGGCCAGCTCTCTAATGGGTTGTTCTCTGTCACACGCCATCCCCCTCACCCTCTCCTCCAGCACTCTCATCCTCTCCTCTAGTGCTCTGTTCTTCTCCTGCTCTTTCTTATGTTGATGTTGTCTCACTACAGTCCAGAGTGCAGACATGTCTCTCTCCACCTCAAGCTCTCCAGGTCTAGTTAAGGTGGTGTTGTTGTGCTGGACTGTTGTCTGGGTCTGTGCTGACTGGAGTGTAATCACCTGCTGTTCCAGCTCCACCTGCCTTACCTCCAGCTGGGTGAATTTATCCTTCATTTCAATGAGGGAGTAGTACTCTGTGCTGGGAAGTTGACTTTCCACTTGGGGTTGCTCGTCTGTGGGGTTATTTAATGAAAAGGTCTGGTCTGACCCGCTCGGGGTGGGGGTATCTTTCTCCTTCTCCTGCTGAGCTATTTCTTTGATTAGGTGAAAGTCCAGCTGAATCTGTTTGGGGATGCCCTGTACCAATACTGTTCCAGACTTACAGAGATTTATATTAGCTGATTCAGAGTCCTCGTTGTCTAGTATTCTGAGTTTCCACCCATCGCTAACACCCCCTCTTAACAGAGGGGTAGTGTGCTAATATACAGTGGGGAAAAAAAGTATTTAGTCAGCCACCAATTGTGCAAGTTCTCCCACTTAAAAAGATGAGAGAGGCCTGTAATTTTCATCATAGGTACACGTCAACTATGACAGACAAATTGAGAAAAGAAAATCCAGAAAATCACATTGTAGGATTTTTAATGAATTTATTTGCAAATTATGGTGGAAAATAAGTATTTGGTCACCTACAAACAAGCAAGATTTCTGGCTCTCACAGACCTGTAACTTCTTCTTTAAGAGGCTCCTCTGTCCTCCACTCGTTACCTGTATTAATGGCACCTGTTTGAACTTGTTATCAGTATAAAAGACACCTGTCCACAACCTCAAACAGTCACACTCCAAACTCCACTATGGCCAAGACCAAAGAGCTGTCAAAGGACACCAGAAACAAAATTGTAGACCTGCACCAGGCTGGGAAGACTGAATCTGCAATAGGTAAGCAGCTTGGTTTGAAGAAATCAACAGTGGGAGCAATTATTAGGAAATGGAAGACATACAAGACCACTGATAATCTCCCTCGATCTGGGGCTCCACGCAAGATCTCACCCCGTGGGGTCAAAATGATCACAAGAACGGTGAGCAAAAATCCCAGAACCACACAGGGGGACCTAGTGAATGACCTGCAGAGAGCTGGGACCAAAGTAACAAAGCCTACCATCAGTAACACACTACGCCGCCAGGGACTCAAATCGTGCAGTGCTAGACGTGTCCCCCTGCTTAAGCCAGTACATGTCCAGGCCCGTCTGAAGTTTGCTAGAGTGCATCCAGAAGAGGATTGGGAGAATGTCATATGGTCAGATGAAACCAAAATATAACTTTTTTGGCAAAAACTCAACTCGTCGTGTTTGGAGGACAAAGAATGCTGAGTTGCATCCAAAGAACACCATACCTACTGTGAAGCATGGGAGTGAAAACATCATACTTTGGGGCTATTTTTCTGCAAAGGGACCAGGACGACTGATCCGTGTAAAGGAAAGAATGAATGGGGCCATGTATCGTGAGATTTTGAGTGAAAACCTCCTTCCATCAGCAAGGGCATTGAAGATGAAACGTGGCTGGGTCTTTCAGCATGACAATGATCCCAAACACACCGCCCGGGCAACGAAGGAGTGGCTTCGTAAGAAGCATTTCAAGGTCCTGGAGTCTCCAGATCTCAACCCCATAGAAAATCTTTGGAGGGAGTTGAAAGTCCGTGTTGCCCAGCGACAGCCCCAAAACATCACTGCTCTAGAGGAGATCTGCATGGAGGAATGGGCCAAAATACCAGCAACAGTGTGTGAAAACCTTGTGAAGACTTGCAGAAAACGTTTGACCTGTGTCATTGCCAACAAAGGGTATATAACAAAGTATTGAGAAACTTTTGTTATTGACCAAATACTTATTTTCCACCATAATTTGCAAATAAATTCATTAAAAATCCTACAATGTGATTTTCTGGATTTCTTTTCCTCATTTTGTCTGTCATAGTTGACGTGTACCTATGACGAAAATTACAGGCCTCTCTCATCTTTTTAAGTGGGAGAACTTGCACAATTGGTGGCTGACTAAATACTTTTTTTCCCCACTGTAGCACTGTGCCATGCCAGGGGATGGTCTGTGTGGAAGATAAGGTTGCTTATGTTCCCATTTTTATAAAAGTCAGCAAAAAGTGTTTCCTGATTTCCCATAAGGAGTTTTGTACTCTTTTCGTGTCTTATCATTCTTTACATACAGAGGGTACTGTATTTTAATTACCTCTGAACAGCGGGAGGGTGCTTCTAAGGCCTCTCCATTTGGTTGGCGTAGACTGTGCGACTCTCCTGCTATTGTTGGACTCAAGGGCTTTGACACCTGTCACTTCACACGTCAGTGCTAATTGTATTTGTATCTCTTTGTCCTAGCAAGCTTGGTAGCCTTAGCATTCAGTCCTTATAAAGTAAAATATATCATTGTAATGTATTGTTCTTCTTGGTTTTTGAAAGTAAAAAATAGCTTCAGACTAAACATTACTCACTCAGTTCCAGGTTGGATGGTGTTTTCAGGTTTCTGTTTGCCAGAGCATTTGATGTTTAGCTTGGGAATAGTAATACTTGGTAGTAGAAAGCCTCCAGGTAATTCCATCCAAAATCAGGTTGTAGGTTTGGAGTTTTGGTTTAGACTGAAGGTTATGTTGTGGAGGGTAGCATCCTGTTGTCACGACTTCCTCTGAGGCTGCCTCCTCTCCTTGTTCGTGCAGGCTTTGGCGTTTGTCGTCACCAGCCTTCTAGCCACTGGCACTCCTCATCTCATCATTCAATTTGTTTTGTCTTGTTTATTACACACACCTGGTTCATATCCCCTCATCAGTACCTGTATAAGTGTTCCCTCTGCCCCCTTGTCTTTGTGTGTGATTGTTTATTGTGAGGATAGTGAAGCTCAGTGGAGCTCCTTGTATTTTGTATCGCCTGGTTATTTTTCCCTGTGTGCCTTGTTGGTTCCAGTGCGCCTGTTTTGCGCACTGGACAGTTTTGACGCTTTACTGCGTAACTCTGTATTCCGGAATAAATCCTGTTATTCTGTGATTTACCCTCCTGCGCCTGACTCCTTCAAATCACCCATCACAGAATCACACACCCGTCATGGAGTCAGCAGGAGAGGAACACATGCCTGGGAGTCGTGGCACGGGACCTGGAGCATTCGACGATGCTAGCCAGCTTGGGAGAAGCGATGGATCGGGTTCTCCAGGTCGTCCAATGCCTGGAGAGGAGAGGACCCGATCTGTCGGGACCAGCTGGACGACCGGATCCAGCCACCCACACCCCAGCACTCAGAGGGATCCATATATCCCGACCACGGGATTTTGACGGGACAGCTGCTCTCTGCCAGGGATTCCTCCTACAACTGGAGCTATATTATTCTAACATCAGCCTGGCTCCATTGGAGTGGGAGAAGGTGTCCACCCTCATCTTCTGTCTCTCGGGGAAAGCCCTGAAGTGGGCCAACGCGGTTTGGAGTGAAGGAGGAGCCGTGTTGAACAACTACGGGGAGTTCGCTCGCCTCTTCCGGGCAGTCTTCGACCACCCACCCGAAGGTAGAGAGACGGGCAACCGGCTGGTTCACCTGAGGAAAGGGACGAGGACCGCGCAGGACTTCGCCCTGGAGTTTCGGACTCTAGCGGCTGGGTCCGGGTGGAATGAGCGGGCCCTCATCGACCACTTCCAGTGCCATCTACGAGAGGACGTCCAAAGGGAGCTAGCCTGCCGGGACACCATGTTGTCCTTCGATCAACTGGTGGACATGGCCATCCGGTTGGACAACCTGCTGGCAGCTAGAGGACATTCTGGAAGGGGCCTGCCCAGTCCACCCCCTGTTGTGTTAGGTCTTCCCTGGTTAGCACTACACAACCCCACCTTTTCATGGTCGCAGAGGGTTCTCACATGGTGGTCGCGAGAGTGTCAGGGTAGGTGTCTAGGTGTTTCCGTTGGTGCAACCACGATGGAAAGTCCAGACACTACCTCCACCGTGCGCATTCCCCCCGAGTACCTCGATTTGGCGCACACGTTTTCCAAAACGCAGGCGACCAAATTACCACCTCATCGGGCGGGGGATTGCGCGATAAACCTTCAGGTAGACGCTGTGCCTCCCAGGACTCATGTATATCCCCTGTCGCAGGCTGAAACGGAGGCTATGGAGACATACATCTCTGAGTCCCGGCGCCAGGGGTTCATTCGTCCCTCCACTTCACCCGCCTCCTCAAGTTTCTTTTTTGTGAAGAAGAAAGACGGTGGTCTGCGCCCTTGCATTGATTACCGAGCACTGAACAAGGGGACAATACGTTATAGTTATCCTCTACCCCTCATTCCATCTGTGATCAAGTCAATGCATGGGGCGCGCTTCTTCACAAAATTAGATCTCCGGAGTGCGTACAACCTGGTGCGTGTCCAAGAGGGGGACGAGTGGAAGACAGCATTCAGCACAACCACGGGGCATTACGAATACCTGGTGATGCCTTACGGTTTGATGAATGCTTCATCCGTCTTCCAGTCCTTTGTGAACGAGGTGTTTCGGGACATGCTTGGTCGCGGTGTAGTGGTCTACATCGATGACATTCTGGTGTATTCCGCTATGCGCACCAAGCATGTGTCCCTGGTTCGCAAAGTGCTGACCCGACTGTTGGAACATGACCTTTATGCCAAGGCAGAAAAGTGTCTGTTTTCCCAACAGTCCGTCTCCTTCCTCGGATACCGCTTTACCACCTCAGGTGTGGAGATGGAGGAGATCGCATTTCAGCCTTGCGTAATTGGTCGACTCCAACCACGGTTAAGGAGGTGCAGTGCTTTATTGGCTTTGCCAACTACTATCGGAGGTTTATCCAGGGCTTTGGCAAGGTCGCAGCTCCCATCACATCTCTGTTGAAGGGTCGGCCGTCCCGGCTCTGCTGGTCTGCTGAGGCTGACCGGGCCTTCAGTAACCTGAGGGTTCTGTTCACCTCAGCCCCGGTACTGGCCCATCCCGATCCATCACTACCGTTCATAGTGAAGGTTGATGCGTCCGAGGTAGGGATAGGCACTGTCCTATTTCAACGCTCGGGCACGCCACCCAAGCTCCGCCCCTGTGCCTTCTTCTCCAAGAAACTCAGCCCGGCGGAGCAGAACTACGACGTTGGTGATCGGGAGCTGTTAGCTGTTGTCCGAGCCCTGACCGTGTGGAGACATTGGCTCGAGGGGGCGAAAACCCTTTCCTCGTCTGGACGGACCACCATAACCTGGAGTACATCCGGGCAGCGAGGAGGCTGAACCCTCGCCAGGCCAGGTGGGCCCTAATCTTCACCCGGTTTGATTTTTCACTTTCTTACATCCCGGGTACGAAGAACGTGAAGGCAGACGCACTGTCACGGCTGTACGACCCAGAGGAGAGGCCCATAGACAACACCCCCATACTCCCGGCCTCCCACATTGTGGCTCCAGTAGTATGGGCGATGGACGCGGACATAGAGCGGGCGTTACGCACAGAGCCATCTCCACCTCAGTGTCCAGCTGGGCTGCAGTACGTGCCTTCTCTTGTCCGTGACCGTCTGTCTATTGGGCACACACGGAATCGGTCGTACAGTGCGCTGCCTGACCAGAAGGTACTGGTGGCCTACCTTGGCTAAGGACGTGAGGGTGTATGTCTCCTCCTGCTCGGTGTGCGCCCAGATTAAGGCACCTAGGCACGTCCCAGCGGGTAAGTTACAGCCCTTACCAGTTCCACTTGTGTATTGACTTCCTTACTGATCTTCCCCTCTCTCAAGGTAATACCACCATCCTGGTCGTTGTGGACCGCTTTTCCAAAGCCTGCCGCCTCCTTCCTCTGCCCGGTCTCCCCACGGCCCTGCAGACTGCGGAGGCCCTGTTTACACACATCTTCCGGCACTACGGGGTGCCAGAGGACATAGTGTCTGATCTGGGTCCCCAGTTCACATCCAGGGTCTGGAAGGTGTTCATGGAACGTCTGGGGGTCTCGGTCAGCCTGACCTCTGGTTTTCACCCCGAATCTAATGGGCAGGTGGAATAGGTGAATCAGGATGTGGGTAGGTTCCTGCGGTCCTACTGCCAGGACCGGCCGGTGTTCTTGCCATGGGCCGAATATGCCAGAACTCTCTCCGCCACTCCTCCACTAACTTAACGCCATTTCAATGTGTTTTAGGTTATCAGCCGGTTCTGGCACCGTGGCATCAGAGCCAGACCGAGGCTCCTGCGGTGGATGACTGGTTTTTGCACGCGGAGGAGACGTGGAACGCTGCTCACGTCCACCTCCAACGCGCCGTGTGTCGCCAGAAGGCCAACACTGACCACCACCGCAGTGAGGCCCCGGCCTTTGTACCGGGTGATCGGGTCTGGCTCTCAACCCGGAATCTGCCCCTCCGCCTGCCCTGCCGGAAGCTGAACCCCTGGTTTGTGGGGCCGTTCAAAGTCCTGAGGAGTATAAACGATGTTACTTATAGGTTATTACTGCCTCCAGATTGCTGTATTAACCCCTCGTTCCATGTGTCTCTCCTCAGGCCGGTGGTGGCTGGTCCGCTCCAGGAGTCTGAGATGCGGGAGGTACATCCATCCCCTCTGGACATCGAGGGGGCCCCAGCGTGCTCTGTCCGTTCCATCCTGGATTCAAGGCGTCGGGTGGGGGGCATTCAGTACCTCATGGATTGGGAGGGGTACGGTCCGGAGGAGCAGTGCTGGGTCCCAGTGAGGGATATCCTCGATCCCTCCCTGTTGCGGGATTTCCACCATCGCCATCCGGCTCGCCCTGCTCCATGTCCTCCTGGTCGTCCCCGAGGCCGGCGTCGGCGCGCTGCGCGTCAAGGGTTGGGTACTGTCACGACTTCCTCCGAGGCTGCCTCCTGTTCGGGCAGGCTTCGGCCTTCTAGCCACTGCCGCTCCTCATCTCATCATTCCATTTGTTTTGTCTTGTTTTGCCTCTCCTGTGCCTGACTCCTTCAAATCACCCATCACACCTGTATATCTCCCTGCCAAAAAATCTAAGTTCATCCCTTTCCCCTCCCTTATATCCTTCTCCCTCCCCTTTCCACAAGCTATGCCGACGGTGCAGGTTTTCCCGGCATGCGTGTCTTCTGTGTTACCAATACCCTAACAACCAGGGTCTTAATGTGATCAATATTGCTCAGTAATATTCCACATCTCACAATAAACACTAGCAATCACATATTCACACCAAGCTTATTTTGCAATTCTGTAGAGGGCTTTGGTGGTGGGGGTGGCGGACGGCACACACACAGCTTTAGATGCTGATTATGTCTGGGATAGATAACAAAGAAGTCAAACTACAAGACCCCACTTCACTTTACTCACACAACTTTCTATTTGTGAGTGTCAGCAAATAAGCTCACTTTCTGAAGATACAAAATAATGCATTATTTTCAAGTGCTCTTTTGCCGCGTGATTGCTTTGTCCCAAATTAGTGGGTTGCTATATATTTTTTTACATCTTCCGAAAGATGCGGCCAATATGCTTTGTCATCTCAGTAACTTAAGGGCTGGCAATCTAACACAAACACACACGCTCACACACAGATGATAAATGAAGTCCCTTTGATTTAGTTTATTGCTCTGCTTTGCGTGTGCATGATAAAAACACAAGTGTAGCATAATTGAATAAGAAAAGGATCCGGCCATTATGATCCATGGAGGTCTTTGATCTGAATAATGTAATAATTGGTATTTTGATGAGGGAATGTTCTCCGTAGGGTTCTGGAACCACTTGGATTAAACTCTCTTTTGTTTAGGAACGTTCTAAACTAAACTGTTAAGTGCTTTCCATTGTCGCAATAGTTAAGCCTGGAAATAAAATGAAAACACAGCGTTTTCTTTTTTTCTCTTTTCTTACTCTCTCGATCGTTCTCCCTCTTTGGGTTAAACTATCTTACTTTATTTCCTTCCCTGATTTAGTGCCATTGCAACTCAACACCTGATTGTGGAAAATGTAAGGCCTTAGATCGTGTTATATAGTGTTTTTTATAAAAGTATTCTCCTCATGTGTTCTTAATCTCCTCTCTCCTGGTGTGAACCACAGAGGAGCTCATAGAACAATGTAATATATGTGTCACATGACCCAGGGGAAGGTCAGGTGGTCAGGCAGACTATCAATGGACAAGAGTCTGACAGAGAATAAACCATGCCTCGTCAACAATTTGTGTTATTGTTTTAATTCATGCACCCTCATTCAATTTACAGGGAGCGGACACCTTGCCTGGGAACAGAGGGACAAACAAATGAACAAATGACAGGCAGGGAGGAGAGGCTACGGGCGGTGAGAGGCGGGCGGATACCTCATCCCTCCATCTCTCTATCCCTCCATCTCCCTCTCCTCAGTAGAGGTGTAACTACATTAAAATGGCCTATTATTTCCCAGTACGGTGCGTTGCGCTGCAGAGTTGGATAGGCCTGTCTATAGTCTTGCATCTAAATGTAATCAGGCTCCATGTTAATTGAGTTGGGCTGGGCCGCACGGATGACTCTGCCCTGCCCCGCCATGAATTGACTAACAATACCCAGAGAGAGAGCGAGAGGAGGAGGGGGGGGGGGGAGACAGACAGAGAGAGAGAGCGAGACAGACAGAGGGAGAGAGACAAACAGACAGACAGACAGACAGACAGACAGACAGACAGGGTGAGAGACAGACAGGGTGAGAGAGAGTGTAAAGGTATTCACGCATCTTGATTTGTAAGATCTGAAACATAGAATAAAGTATTCATAAAACTTTGAACTCTACCTGAAATAATTTTTCAAATGTCCACTTTGCTACAGTATAATGAAAGCCATGTAAGATCACTCAACTTTCAGGTATCCTTTTCAAAGGCACTGTAGTTCTTAACCTGATACAGAACTGATCTTCCCAACCACAATCTAACCAAAAGAACACCCCCAAGGATAACACTAACACACACCTCTCATTGCTGTTTTTCAATCGTCATCTAAACTCTACTAAGTTGGTCTCCTCTTAGCAGCGTCCTGTACTAGTGGAAACAACAGTCCTTTCCTCATTAACTTGTAGGTAGAGATGCTCCGTAGCATGAAATTACCCATGAGCCTCCCTCTCCAAATAACTCGGTTGGCAAACAAATTATCCGAGCAGACGCAGTAAAAGGCAGATTATTAAAATAATAGGAGGGATTTAAATCTGCCTCCACAGAACAATTCAGCAAAGGACTGCACAATTACTCCTTCTACTTCTCCTCCTCCCCTGTTCATTCCACCTCTCCTCCACCGTCCCCATCCTCCCTCAATTCACGGTGTCCATTTGTTCTCACGGATATAGAAAGGTAGGTAGGTCCCTGGTTCGAATCCCTGAGCCAACTACGTGAAAAATCTGTTGATGTTTCCTTGAGCAAGGAACTTAACCATAATTGCTCCTGTAATTCACTCTGGATAAGAGCGTCTGCTAAAAGTAAAAATGATTACATTTACATACAGCGTCACCTTTTAGGTTGCGCTACTTTATTTTGTAGCAACTCATATTTGCACTTAATTCTATTTCTATATAATACTCTGGTCAACACTTCATATTATATCACCATGAGACTTTGGGCCCTCTCTATCCTTCTCTCTCAGCTCCTAACTCTGTGGTAAATACAGAAGGATGGAGGGACGAGGAGGAGGAGAGGAACAGTGTTGCCATTATCTCTGAGTTATAGTCACTATTTGCATGTCCAACAGCCTCTACGGAGGGCTGGCCACCTTGGTACCACCCCCAGCACAATCAGGGAGATTTACCGTGCCTCACGGCCCACCTTGGGCATCTCCGGATGGGGCAGACAGCCCATTCCCAGCCCCTGGTCTCACTAGGGGCCCTCTGGGCCTCATCCAGGAGCTGGGGAATGGCAGCACTTAACAAGACTGAGGAAGACCAAAATAGACAACTAGCAGGCAGAACCCCCCAAAAAAATGAGGGCAGAACAAAGCATCTGTCTGGTGATAATGGATGATCCACAATAACAGTGTCTGCATATTGTTTCTGCTGTGCTGATGTCTTATTATACCATAATAGAAGAACAGGTATGAACTTCTGACCCTGTGTGAGGATGGTTCATTTCAGTGTCAATGGGGACATCGTCCCTCTGCTCCTCAGGAGCAAATGTAGGCATGTAACGACTTCACCTCGTAAAGCTGCTCAACACACACACAATCACACACACCTTATGCAGCTGAGTAACTGAGATAGTGTTATGTAGTATCATTTGCAGATAGTTAATTGCTCACCTGAGAGGTCTCTGTCCTGTTAGTGCTGTCTCATGGCTGAACTCTGCCAGGGTAATACACACACACACTCTGCTGTATTGATATTGTGACTCCAGCATCTGTTCACCTCCTTGTTAGTTACTGCTTAGACTGTAGCACGGCCTCCTATCTATCTGACTGACTGACTGACTGACTGACTGACTGAATGTGTGTGTGGGTGTGTGTGTGTGTGCACATCAGGGACAGACAGAAGTCACAGCACACAGGAGAGGCCAGGGGAAGAGAGGCGACTAATAGAGATATCTACCATAACACCGACACACCAGGGGCCTAATCAACTGTACTGTACAGGCCACTTACATCTACCACCAGTTTCTCTATGTATTTTCCTGTCTGCCTCTCTCTCTCACTGCGACATAAAGTAGAGTGTTTACCAACAAACATAAACAGAATTATTGAGTTTAAGAGGGATATAAACAAAGAGAGAGAGAGAGAGTTGGGTTTCTGTTTTCAGGATCAGATATGAGTGTAGGAAGTGTGCTGTGGGGAACATTAATCAAAGTGTTCACCCAGTGGGTAACCATATGGCCGAGCAGCACGCCAGCACAGCAAACCTGATGATCCCAGGTAACACAGCACTATTAACTCTACTGGCTGCACTGGAGAAGGGAGTAGAGGATGGGGGAGAGAACGGAGGAGAGCGGGGGAATCAAACCCAAGTGATGAATGAGGTGGACACCAGGGCCTCAGGTAGATCCTGTGGTGAGAGGGGAGGAGGAAGGAGGGAAGGGACAGATGAGGGAGAGAAGAGAGAGGGGCATTGGTCTTGTGTCTGACACCTTTTTTGTTTTCTTGCTAAATTAGCTTATTTTTCAAGCTCTTAAAGCACATTTCCCAAAGCCCATTTTGGAATATTTGAGTTTAATCAATTATCGAAACTGTACACATTCCCCCATATTCAAACAATCCCACAAATATCTTCTATCCTACCCATACTAATATCCTGAATGACTTTTGGGAGTTCCCTCCCTTCCTCCCTCTCGGTGCATTTTCATTGAGCATTTTGGGCTGGTGCTTTATGACCCTGATGGGATTCTGTTAATGAGGAAGTGCACGTCTTCAGGTCCTGTCTGGACAGGTCTGCACTTCCTCTCTGGGCTTTATGATTAGGCCACATAATGAACGCCATTCATCTTGGTCTTACACTGCTCACACACATGGACACACACACAGAGAAACACACACGGACACACACCCTGAAGCTAAATTACTAATATCCACCCTTTGACAAACGTTTGGCAATGATAAAAGACAAATGACAAATGGGTCATAATAAAGGTACATTTATGTCTACATTTCTGATACATGGGACAATAAATCTATAGGACAATAACTATTCAATGACTGCACTTGAGGTAACATTGGGTCAGCCTCACACTTATAGCCTGCTGAACAAGTGTAATGTCAAAGCCTCTCCTCTCCTCCCTCCCTTTCAGGGATCGTTGACATTAACCTGGAGCAGTGGTACATTATGTTCTCAGGGTTCACTTTGTTGCTCTCCACATGTCACACCACAAAGCTTTATGGCACAGATCCATCAGTCACACACACACACACACACATAAACACACACACGCACATCAGCGATTTATGGGAGATGGAGTTTGCAGCTGATGGTTAGGCATCAGTCTTCCTGAGGACGACCTGTGGTCTACCAGTCTGCCCCAGGATGGATAGATGAACCTCTTCATCACCTCCACCCCTCCTCCCCTCTTCTCCCTCTGCTTCTCACCTCCTCCCCTCGCTCTTCTGCTCCTTATCCCCTCCTTTCCTCCACTCTTTCTGATCCACTCCTCCTCTCTTTCCTCAATGTAATGGCTTAATGAGTGATGATCTGAAACTAATAGTTCTTACCTGATGGAGATTTGGTTACAAAAAAGGTTACAAGGCCGACTGACACCCCCTCCCTGCTCTGCTCCACCTTTAGACCCCCAGCCTTCTTCCACTCTGTTCACACACCCCATCCCACATCTATCTCACACACACACACACACACACGCACACGCACACGCACACGCACACACACACACACACACACACACACACACACACACACACACACACACACACACACACACACACACACACACACACACACACACACACACACACACAATGTGGCAGGGTGTAAGCCCCCATTGTTCTGTCTTTGTGTTATCCCAGTGAGGGAGTGTTAGCTGGTCACCCCTCATCAGACCAGAGTTTATTTGGCCTAATTCATCATGACACTGTATTAATGGGCTGCAGTGACACACACACTGTGTTATTTCAGCAAATTCATCATGACTCAGTATGGACAGCAGTGCCCTTCACAGGGGAGATGAGTCACCAATTAACTCACTGTTCACTGCCATACATATACAGGCGTGGAGAATGACAGAGCGGCGTCAATCAACCAGTACAGTAAAGTCAGAGAGAGGGGGAGGGGAAAAAAATGTATACTTTAGATGGTTGCCTGGTGTTCCAGGATGAGAAGAGAGGGCAATGTTGGGGGTCATAGGTCAACACCTATGTAGACATCTTTATGAGACATGGTTCCCCCGATGCCTCATTCATAAACAGAGTCTAAGTTAGAGTTAGAAGTTCATAGGTATAACACATAAGAGCTACACAGGAGAGTTACACACACACACACACACACCTCCCCGCTGGCACACATAAAGCAATATTGCCCTGTGGTCCCCAGTAGACCTGGGCCCTAATAAAGGCTTACGGTCTGAAGGAAACAGCTCTGACACCTCTGAGACTCCCTCTGCACACACACACACACACACACACACACAGACACACAGACACACACACAGACACACACACACACACACACACACACACACACACACACACACACTGACACTGACTGTGGTCACAGGTCGTGGCGTGCTGGGTAGTTAGTGTAATCTCTGTAGTCTAGTGGAACAGACCAGAGCAGAGCAGAGTTTAACCTGTAATATCTTCCCTGCTCCCATGCTGCTGCTTGTAGGGTTTTACTACAGGGGAAATTACACCTGCTCTCGGGCCTGAGACCAACACACACACACGTACGCACACACAGATACACACATTCGTTTGGATTACAAAGCCAGGATACAAGGGAACCAAGGCACACATCTCTCAAATATAAACACAAACAATCAATCACAAAAACACACACATATGAATACACACACACACACACCAGTAAAATACTAAATCCTGAGCTGTGTGGGCGAGGTGTGTATGTGAACTGTAGTTTCATTTAGGCCCTGGCTGCCACAACATCACTGATCAACAAAACATTTTATAGTGGTGCTTCACACTTCACACATTAAAACACTGATTCTGCTCTAAAAATATGAGGCTCCCTGACGTCCATAACAGACTAAAAGCCTGCAGTAGCTCTCATCTCCTCACAGGGTGACTGCAGGGTCATTGGAATACAGCTGCTACTATGGTGCTACAATGCTTTGTTGTCATGGTGTTGCAATACCACAGCAATACCCAGCTATGGATCATGCACATTTCTACACAGATTTAGTGGATACGAAACTGTGTGTTAAAGGTACATACACACACACACACACACACACACACACACACATGTGCATGTGTGCTCACATTCACACACAACTGATTACAGATATCTTACTGCTATCTTAATTTGATCACTCGGTGGTCACAGAGAATTTTCCTGTACAGCAGGAAATGCAAACTTGTAGAGTATTTAAGTTTTAAAAGGCTTCTAAAGTTTGTAATTCCTATTTTAAAATGTCAGACTTGATTTACCTTTAAGAAAAATTTATCAAACCCTATAAAAATGCCCATTCATTATAATCCACATAATAATTAGAATTTCCTGTTGCTGCAGGATAATTTTCCTGCTGTGAGAAACTGGTCAAATTAACATCCTACATCTGTACAAGCATCTGTAAGTCGCTCTGGACAAGAGCGTCTGATAAATGATTAAAATGTCAATGTAAAATGTGTTATCTTCTAGTCAAACATCAGCTCAATGATCACATCAATACAAGACATAAATAGAGAATAAATGTCATGAAATCACTGTACATCAAAGTATCATAGTAACACATCCATTTATCACGTGACACCAAGCACACCTCCACCCTGGTGTTGTCTATATTAATACCCCCTCCCCACGTTTGATTTATAGAGCTGTAAAAAACACATTGTATTTTAATGTACTGTTCGCTGGCTAGGCCTCCCTAATGAATGTGGATTAGTGTGTACGGATGGTGAGTGTGCCTGCGTGTTGGTGATTCTGTGATCCTGGAGGTTTAAATACACACACATCAGTTTACCCTGCCTTCATGTATATATCTACTTCAAATACCTGGTACCTCTGCACATTGATCTGGTACACCCTGTATATACAGTTGAAGTCGGAAGTTTACATACACTTAGGTTGGAGTCATTAAAACTCGTTTTTCAACCACTCCACATATTTCATGTTAACAAAGTATAGTTTTGGCAAGTCGGTTAGGACATCTACTTTGTGCATGACACAAGTAATTTTTCCAACAATTGTTTCACTTATAATTCACTGTATCACAATTCCAGTGGGTCAGAAGTTTACATACACTAAGTTGACTGTGCCTTTAGACAGCTTGGAAAATTCCAGAAAATGATGTCATGGCTTTCGAAGCTTCTGATAGGCTAATTGACATAATTTGAGTCAATTGGAGGTGTACCTGTGGATGTATTTCAAGGCCTACCTTCAAACTCAGTGCCTCTTTGCTTGACATCATGGGAAAATCAAAAGAAATCAGCCAAGACCTCAGAAAAATAATTGTAGACCTCCACAAGTCTGGTTCATCCTTGGGAGCAATTTTCAAACGCCTGAAGGTACCACGTTCATCTGTACAAACAATAGTACGCAAGTATAAACACCATGGGATCACGCAGCCGTCAAACCGCTCAGGAAGGAGACGCGTTCTGTCTCCTAGAGATGAACGTACTTTGGTGCGAAAAGTGCAAATCAATCCCAAACAACAGCAAAGGACCTTGTGAAGATGCTGGAGGAAACAGGTACAAAAGTATCAATATCAATATGTGCAACTGCACATGGGGACAAAGATTGTACTTTTTGGAGAAATATCCTCTAGTCTGATGAAACAAAAATATAACTGTTTGGCCATAATGACCTTCGTTATGTTTGGAGGAAAAAGGGGGGACTTGCAAGCCGAAGAACACCATCCCAACCGTGAAGCACGGGGGTGGCAGCATCATGCTGTGGGGGTGCTTTGCTGCAGGAGGGACTGGTCCACCTCACAAAATAGATGGCATCATGAGGAAGGAAAATTATGTGGATATATTGAAGCAACATCAAGACATCAGTCAGGAAGTTAAAGCTTGGTCGCAAATGGGTCTTCCAAATGGACAATGACCCCAAGCATACTTCCAAAGTTGTGGCAAAATGGCTTAAGGACAACAAAGTCAAGGTATTGGAGTGGCCATCACAAAGCCCTGACCTCAATCCTGTAGAAAATTTGTGGGCAGAACTGAAAAAGCATGTGCGAGCAAGGAGGCCTACAAACCTGATTCAGTTACAGCAGCTCTGTCAGGAGGAATGGGTCAAAATTCATCCAACTTATTGTGGGAAGCTTGTGGAAGGCTACACGAAACGTGCTAAGGTGTATGTAAACTTCCGACTTCAACTGTAGCTCCATTCTTGTGTATTTGATTTTATTCCTCGTGTTACCATTTTATTTGTATTATTATATTTTAGCTCATCGCTGGGAAGGGCTCGTAAGCAAGCATTTCACGGTAAAGTTTACACCAGTTGTATTTGGCGCATGTGACAAATAAAATGTGATTTGATTTGACACACACAGCCTCTTTACCTCTATATAAAAACCCAGGGTAGAGGACAGAGAAGAGGGTGGTGTCTGGAGGGACTCAGTGCTGGTAATAGGAGATGAGGAGAGACAACGTCAGACTGGATGGAGCTCAGAGAGACAGTCAGTCACTATCCTAACATCAAACATCTCATTAGGTCTAATTACTGCTTGGAACACATGTAGACACATCATAATGTTAGTCCTTGTCAGACATTCAATGGTCTGTCTTGGGTCCTTTGATAAAGCTACTGGACCTTTCCATTTACATTGGAGACCTTGATGATATCTAAATAATATTGTTGTGGTGCCATTAGATTTGATGATTGAAGACAAAAAGCTAAATATGGCATGGGTGTGTGACTGTCTCCATATTCCACAACACTACATTGGCACCTTGTTACCTACGTTGACTACAACAAAGGCAGACAGACTGGCAGCCAGGCTAAACCCAACACCTCCTGGATTAAAGCAGACTCTGTAGTGTTCTAAAGACAGGCTGGATCTTTACTGCTCTGGTCAGCACTAGTAAAGACTGGCCCTGCAGTTAAAAGCCTACTCTAGATGTGAGTAACCTTTCACCTAAGACGTCTTTAGGAGCACCCTCCCAGGGTGAGAAAGGGGGAAGACAGAGAGAACAAGTGAGGGAGAGAGACAGAGCACAGATAGAGATGGAGAGAGAGTTTGAAGTCCTAATATCGTTCAGACAACAAGGTGGTGTAATACCCATAACGTCTGAGCCATGCCCCACAGTGACAGCATCAGTCATCTAAATCATCTATATTCTCCCCATCTGACCCCTGGCTAGTGACCCATCACTCTAACACACACACCTTCACGACAGGCCTAAAAAATACTGCATATCTAGCAAGATAAGGCCCGGTTATTATTTGATTTATTCAAAATTATTCCTCTACGGCTCTTTCCATACAAAATGTTCCTATAGCTCAGTGTGGTCAGTGCAATTAAAACCTGGCCCTCTCCTCTTCAGAAGACAGAGGGCTCCTTCTTACTAGACAGACATAAGACAGCAAACTGTGTGTGTGTGTGTGTGTGTGTGTGTGTGTGTGTGTGTGTGTGTGTGTGTGTGTGTGTGTGTGTGTGTGTGTGTGTGTGTGTGTGTGTGTGTGTGTGTGTGTGTGTGTGTGCACGCGTGATAACTATGCAGTCCAGTCTGCTCCTGCGTGGGGAGAGTGAGTGAAGAATGCTTGCTTGGCACTTTAGGCTTCATTTAGGCACTCCTCTTCTCCCTGGCCACTCTATTAGCAGTCTGGAGAGAATGATGTATGTCCCAAGCCAAGAGAAATGCATAATCAAGCATTTAAACAAACACCACAGTCTCTCGCTATCACACACACATACAACAACACACGCAAATACAGACACGTACACATCAGCCACACACACAGTTATGTTTGTCCACACACACACAGTCATCCAAATGCCTTCTGTAAAACCCTCCATAATATCTAACCTGGTTATATTATACAGTATCCCTCCATATTATGCCCCTGTGTTATATCCTGCTGAAATCCCCTACAGAGTGCGGTGGTAAGGCTGGTGTAGGTGAGTTGCTGTGTGTGTCTGCTCTGAGGAGAGATCAGGGAGAGAAAGAGGGCTGAGGGGCCGAGGAGAGTTCTCCCATCTCATTTACATCACGCCACCCCAAGCCTCTCCTCCCTCTCTCCATCCCTGTCTCCACTAAACTAATGCAGGGACGGGGGGGTGTTTATGGCAGAGCAGGAAGGGTAAACAGGAAGTAAATAAGGTGAGAGATGTGAAAGTATCCCAGGAGAACAGGAGACATGCTACTAATATGTGAGGAAACAGACCAATTTGCAGCGCGTGTCGCCCCCGGGAATAGGACAGAGGCCCATGAATGATTCTGCTCATGTAGCTGAGACGAGAGGAGAGGTGAGAGGAGGGAGGAGGAGGAGGTAAGACAGTGTGTTTTAATGTGAGGGGTGTTTATGAGGATCTGAAAGGGGGTTCTGAGCCAGCTTATGTACAAGCCTAAACATCCGGCAGCAATCTGAGCTGGATTTATGCATCTAAAGCTACAGTAGACACTGTTATCCCTGTGTATGAATTATGAATGGGCAACAAAATACCTTTTTCAAAGTGCAAGAGGGCTGTTTAGAACAAAGTATAGTTTTTCTTCAATAATTTGATGATTATAAAATGAGTAAAAAGACCACCTGTAAGCAAAAGCATAACCTCAATTGGTATAGCATGGCGCTTGTAACGCCAGGGTAGTGGGTTCGATCCCTGGGACCACCCATACGTAAAAATGTATGCACACATGACTGTAAGTCACTTTGGATAAAAGCGTCTGCTAAATGGCATATTATTATTATAAAACAAGATGAACAAAGAGAGAGAATGAGAGAGCACAGGGGCCTGCTCACTGACCTGGGAAATGAGGGCCGATTTCCTCGCTAGTTCTGGGTAGGAAAGAAGAAAAAACAAAGGGAGGGAGGGAGAGGGGGAGAGAGAGAGAGAGAGAGAGAGAGAGAGAGAACACGGGGAAGTCTTGAGCACTAACTAAAAAGAAAATACAAAAGCAGAGGGGCACAAGGAGAACAGAGTGGAGAGGTGACAGTCTTTGGAGTGCTAACTAAAAGAGAGGCATCCTGAGGCCCTGTGGGGTGGTGTGTGTGTGTGTGTGTCAAGGTCAGCATTTCATATGTGTCACTTCCTGTTGGCCAATGCGGCAGGAGCGTAGCTTGGCACTAGGGCCGCCAGCGGGAAAGACTGACACAGCAGGTTACCACACTGGGAGACACACACACATTTCTCTGCAAACTAGTTTGGGTCTAGCTGAGAGTAAAGTGCATTACAGTTTAGGTGGCATACACCGGCCTATAGCACATGCATACTGTACATATGCACTAATGACCACAGGTATAGCCTCACATTACCACATACAAGATCTCTCACACGCATACACACAGAAACACACACTTTCCAGTAGAACTTTGCCATATAGTTTGTGAAGCTGTGTGTGAGGACTGGAGAGCTCTGCTTAGGCTTGGGCAACATATTGTTTATACCGTATACCGGGGTATTTCGAAATACCGTTGTGTGCACATTCAGTAATACCGTATACCCCAGTATGGTACAAAAACGAGATGACGGTATGAAGATCTGGATACCGCCCAACCCTATTGCTACCTCACTGCCTCCTCGTCTCTGTACCTCTCAATCTGCCTCCGTCTGTGGATGACTGACTTCTGTTTCCTTGCCTGCCTGGCTGAACACCTGCTCTGTAAAATGGACTGCTTTGGCTAGGACAACAATAGCAGCCTCAGTGACTAACTATTCTGTCTGTCTGCTTATTTTGTTGCCTGTCTCCCCGGCCCTGGTCGGTGTTAATGTGGTTGTTTGACATTGCATGCAGAGGGCTTTCTTCTCCTAGAAGCCCCGGTGGACAGTAGGCTTTACCCTAATTGGTTCCTGAGCACAACCCTGACACAACCCTCCACAGCCGCAAACAGCCATGTTAATGCCCCGACACACAAACCCGTCTGTAAAATACACTCTGTAAACAACAAGAACAGGACAATCAGTGGCTAGCTGACTAATTAACATCCTCACAAAACATCTCATTAGCATTTCCTACAGAGGGGAAGGAGAAAGTGTGTAAGTGATATTCTGCACAGTGGCCATGGGCCTTGGTAGGCCCACCAATCAGAGGGTGGTATCTCAGGGGAGTCCATTACGCCTCTCCATGGGGGGTGGCGGAACCAAAGATAAGCAGAATTTTAGAGGCAATCAGGAAAAATAAATCACTGGGCCAACGCAGTTTAACCAGCAGCTTAACCTGCTTTACTGTGAGCGGAATATCAGATTCTGTTTCAGAGGCACAGTGGTATGGAGCTGTATAGTTTACAGGAGATGAGTGGACAGTGCGTCAACCAGTCAAGGTGCAGACAAACGTCACAGCTGCATTGCAGAATACTGAAGTGCAAAAACGGATACCATTTTGACTGTTAGGATATCATGGCCTTCATCAGAATACTGTATGTCCCAAACATTACAAAGAGAAAGAAAATTCCACAAATCCTGTCTTCCAAGAACCAGTGGTGTGGGTGTGTTTGCAGGCATAGCAGAGAGGAGTGTGATTCCCTGAACGGGATATGACCCCTGAACTCTGACCTGTGTTCCAGCCTATCTGTCTTGACCCATGGTATTATCCTTCTGTCACCTGACTGTTATACCCACTGTCAGGATTCCATGACACAGCACTCATCACACAGCTACCACTACACTGGGGTTATGATAAAGTAGCCCATTCTGAGCGAACAGAGAGAGAAAGAGAGAGTTGGGGGAGAAAGAGAGAGAGGGAGAGAAAGAGGGAGAGAGAGAGACAGAGACTCCTATTGTAATCTGTGTGGCGGGCCAGGCAGGTAGTGGGGGGGTCAGGGGTCAGGTGCTATCGGGACAGCAGCTCAGCTCCTGCCAGCCCTGACTGAACTCAGGAAATAGATGACCTTTTCATGACCTTTTGTCTAGAAGACCCCAAAATATCCTCTTATCACAACGACCTTAGCGTGGGTACATGGGAAGAGGAGGAGAGACATCCATCATAGGGCAGATTAATCCTCCTCTCCATTCTTCTGCTCCATCTATTAATAATGATGCCAGAGGGGAGAATTTGCTCCCAAGATTTATTCTGATATCGTGACTTTTATTCATTAACCTGCATAACGGGCCTTTCCTTTTAGCAAGGAATATGGACTCTAGTTTTTTTACTGCAAATTCTCAGCACATTGACTGAGCTTGTTTAGACTGCAAATTCAAGTATTCGTTGACCTATTCTAAAAAATCCTTTGTGAATGAGGGTTTACGTACAGTACCAGTCATAAGTTTGGACACACCTACTCATGCAAGGGGTTTTCTTTATTTTTACTATTTTCTACATTGTAGAATAATAGTGAAGACATCAAAACTATGAAATAACACATATGGAATCATGTAGTAACCAAAAAAGTGTTAAACAAATCAAAGTATATTTTAGATTTTAGATTCTTCAAATAGCCACCCTTTTCCTTAATGACAGCTTTGCACACTCTTGGCATTCTCTCAACCAGCTTCACCTGGAATAATTTTCCAACAGTCTTGAAGGAGTTCCCACATATGCTGAGAACTTGTTGGCTGCATTTCCTTCACTCTGTGGTCCAACTCATCCCAAACCATCTCAAATTGGGTTGAGATCGGGGGATTGTGGAGGCCAGGCCATCTGATGCAGCACTCCATCACTCTCCTTCTTGGTAAAATAGCCCTTACACAGCCTGGAAGTGTATTGGGTCATTGTCCTGTTGAAAAACAAATGATAGTCTCACTAAGCCCAAACCTGATGGGATGGCATATCGCTGCAGAATGCTGTGTTAGCCATGCCAGTTAAGTGTGCCTTGAATTCTAAATAAATCACAGACAGTGTCACCAGCAAAGCACCCACACACCATAACACCTCCTCCTGAATGCTTTACAGTGGGAACTACACATGCGGAGATAATCCGTTCACCCACACTGCGTCTCACAAAGACACAGCGGTTGGAACCAAAAATCTCCAATTTGTACTCCAGATCAAAGGACAAATTTCCACCGGTCTAATGTCCATTCCTCGTGTTTCTTGGCCCAAGCAGGTCTCTTCTTATTATTGGTGTCCTTTAGTAGTGGTTTCTTTGCAGCAATTCGACCATGAAGGCCTGATTCACACAGTCCCGTCTGAACAGTTGATGTTGAGATGTGTCTGTGACTTGAACTCTGTGAAGCATTTATTTGGGCTGCAATTTCTGAGGCTGGTAACTCTAATGAACGTATCCTCTGCAGCAGAGGTAACTCTGGGTCTTCCATTCCTGTGGCGGTCCTGATGAGAGCCAGTTTCATCATAGTGCTTGATGGTTTTTGCGACTGCACTTGAAGAAACGTTCAAAGTTCTTGAAATGTTCCGTACTGACTGACCTTCATGTCTTAATGTAATGATGGACTGTCGTTTCTCTTTGCTCATTTGAGCTGTTCTTGCCATAATATGGACTTGGTCTTTTACCAAATAGGGCTATCTTCTGTATACACCCCCTACCTTGTCACAACACAACTGATTGGCTCAAACGCATTAAGAAGGAAATAAATTCCACAAATTAACTTAAGAAGGCACACCTGTTAATTGAAATGCATTCCAGGTGACTACCTCATGAAGCTGGTTAAGAGAATACCAAGAGTGTGCAAAGCTGTCATCAAGGCAAAGAGTGGCTATTTGAAGAATCTCAAATATAAAATATATTTTGATTTGTTTAACACTTTTTTGGTTACTACATGATTCCATATGTGTTATTTCATAGTTTTGATGTCTTCACTATTATTCTACAATGTAAAAAATAGTAAAAATAAAGAAAAACCCTTGAATGAGTAGGTGTGTCCAAACTTTTGACCGGTAGCATACATATTAAATAAACATAAATGTGATGGTATACACTCCTCTCCATATGTATTTGGACAATTAAGCAATTTTTTTATTATTTGGCTATATTCTCCAGAGTTTTATATTTGAGATAGAATGTTTCATATTAGGCGACAGCACAGAATGTCAGCTTTTATTTGAGGGTATTTTCATACATATCTGTTTTACCGTTTAGAAATGAAAGCACTTTATGCATCTAGTCCCCCCATTTGAAGAAGTCATAAGTATTTGGACAAATTCACATATAGTGTATTAAAGTAGTCAAAAGTTTAGCATTTGGTCCCCTAATTTGATACACTATAAGTGAATTTGTCCAAATATGACTTCACATGTGGGGGACTAGATACATAGTGCTTTCATTTCTAAACGGTAAAACATGTATGAAAATATCCTCAAACGAAAGGTGACATTCTGTACTGTCGCCTCATATGAAACATTTTATCTCAAATCTGAAATCCTAGCGTATAGAGTCAAATTAAAATGACATCTTCACTGTCCAAATACATACGGAGGGGAGTGTATGTCAACACTGTAGCACGCCGACAATGGTTGGCCATGGATAAATCACTGTCCATTTACACTTAAAATCTAATACCAATGATTCAAAAACATTTAAGAACAAATTAATTTAAGAACAAACTAAGGTATTGCTGTTTAGGAAGAGAGATCTGTGTTGAGTTGAAACTGCAGGTCTATTATCATTGACATCCTGCTATCAGTCTTTCGCTCTCTCTACTCAGTGCTCCCTCTCTCTTCTCAGTTTCTCTCACTATGATCCCTCTCCCTCTTGTTCTGTCTATCTCACTTTCTGCAATGAGCGCTCCCCCCCCCCCCCCCCCCCCCCCCCCCCTCCTCAACCCAGTACTAATGGCTTATTCTTTCTGCTCCAGCAGACACATCCCACTTGTTTATTTTCCCCCACTCGTAAATCTGGGGGTGCGTCACAGGCGCTAAGATATTACAGCTATATTCTCAGG
>NC_139998.1:25424565-25643909 GCF_964263955.1 Coregonus lavaretus | reverse complement strand
GAGAAGATAACTAGAAAATCAGAACCAATCAACTGACTTGAGAATAACTTCATTTCAAACCTTGGTATGATATTCCAGCACTTCAAAGACTGACTGATAAGGACATTTATTACATCAAAAGTTGTTCTGATAGGAACTGGATTTATCAGGCCAAGACTACTTCACGACTCCATCCAACTCATGTAGTCACGATAAAACGAACAAAAAACCAAGATAGAGACGGAAGTTATTTTCCAAATTGCCAGTCTAAATGGGTCATTTCAACCCAGAGGTAGAATTCATTTACGAGATTAACGTTTCCTTAAATCATATTTTTATTTCCCGTTAAGACATTGATTTTAACAGCGTGCTATAAACCGTTCAGTATCCACTCATTTATACATATTTAATAAACAGAAACAGACACACAGACGTAGAGTGGTGAGTGATAGGCCGATAGGGCAGGTTGGTGCACACTAAGTGGTTGTGGCGGAGAGGAGTTGAGAGGAGGCGCGGCAGACAGCCAGTATCACAGCCAGCGTGGATTAAAACCAACCGGTAATTGATTAGGTCTTAATCTGATATTCATTAAGTGGAGAACTAGGAGGCCTAATTGTGAGTGGAGTGTTAAATAGTAAATATCTATTAAAAACTGTAAATTGGAGTGGATTGGAGGGGCTCTCTGACAACTGAAGCATGGAATTAAATCATATGACACCTTACTAGGTGTAATGGAAAGAGCGCTGCCCCATGCTAATGGTCCCCTCACAATATTAACTAAATGAAAGAAGAGAAAGAGTTGCACTTTGACATTTGGATAAAAATTGTAGGTAAACACTTTTTAAAAAGTGTTTGAACAGGCATACATACATACAAAGTGTACTCTCTCTCTCTCTCCCCCCCCCCCCCCCCCCCCACCAGTTAAAATACAATGTGAGTATTATTACGTAAAATGTGAATGTTTCTCTAACAATATCTGATTTACGTTAAAACAATGAACCGGAAAGCAACAAACCCAAGGTTGGACTTAAATTTACAAATGATAAACAGCAATCAGGGCAGACATGCGTGTACAGCTTAAACAACGATTATTCCATCCTGTCTAAATTGAACAAGAACACTGGCAGCTGGGTAAACAACGCCACCTCACACTCACTTGTTGTGTGTACCAAGCATGAAAGTGAAATTAATCGACACCAGTGTTTTCCATAAATGGAGTACAAATTTCGAATTTGGCAGTAACAACAACATGGGTGAAGGAGCTGTGTTTTCTTCATGACAAATAACAAGGGCTTGACCATTCATTGTGAAATAACGAGAATGACGTTGTTATACAGAGGCTTCCCGCCCTCACGCCTGTGTTTCCCTTGGTGCTGAGATTAGTTTCCTGGTCAGGTGAACAACAGGGGAGGTTATTTAGCGTGGCACCCAGACTGTAGAACATGACAGGAGGTCAGGCTGAGGTGTGTTTCTACTCAGGGGATAAAAAGAGGCCATGGGCTGTAATACTCCTCAGCAAGCGTTAGAGAGGGAAACAAACAGCACACTTTTAGGGCTGGTTACCCAGACCCAGATGAAGCCTAAATGATGATTAAAAGCATTCTCAATGGAGAATTTTCCTTTAAAGTGCTTATAATCCAGACTACCAGCAAATGAGGACCAGAGAGTTACAGCAACTTTGCTCAGATTCACAGCATCCATCATTATAATCCTGTATTATACAATCAGAGAGAAATCTCTATGACCCAGTGGGTGGATGCTCTGCATGGTACATTAGGATCCTGGCCGTCCTGATATCCCCAATAATGAGTGTGATTTAACGCTGTTTGTTCGTATTCCCTCCATACACAGGTGTATTGGCTCAGCCTAATGAGATCATTACCAGTAAAGCTGTTTATTTGGCAAACGGAAAACAAGTCTCTCTCTCTCTCTCTCTCTCTCTCTCTCTCTCTCTCTCTCTCTCTCTCTCTCTCTCTCTCTCTCTCTCTCTCTCTCTTCTCTCTCTCTCTCTCTCTCTCTCTCTCTCTCTCTCTCTCTCTCTCTCTCTCTCTCTCTTCTCTCTCTCTCTCTCTCTCTCTCTCTCTCTCTCTCTCTCTCTCTCTCTCTCTCTCTCTCTCTCCTCTCTCTCTCTCTCTCTCTCTCTCTCTCTCTCTCTCTCTCTCTCTCTCTCTCTCTCTCTCTCTCTCTCTCTCCTCTCTCCCTCCCTCCCTCCCTCCCTTCATAGGAGTGCTCTAATTCTCCTCCATTCCAACTGCAGCTCTTCCATTAGTTTCAGGGAGGTGGTGTCACCCCAAAAGTAGGATGTATGGTTTGTAATTACAGCCCAGGGGTGAGTTGTTCCATCTGAGAGGCCTGGAGGGGTTCTATTACCCCTGGCCTGGCCCCTCTTAACCCCCACCTCACCCCACACACTCCCCTCATGCTCCACATTGCATGCCCTCTCACACACACCTCCATGACACCCCCCCCCCCAACTCCCACTCCCCCTGTGACCACCTCCAACTCCCACCGCAATCTCTCCATCAAGGCCTCCCCATCACACTGGTTACCTCAGCCTTTACCTTACCTTTACACACACACTCACACACAGACTTCATCATGGCCTCCAATAACACCGGTCACCCCTGTCCCTACGGTAACGGGTTACACACACACACATCACTGGAGGAGGGCTATTTTCATCACTGTCATCAAAATCACCCCCCCCCCCTTCACGTAGCTTTCATCTCATCGTCCCCACACTGTAAACCCGATGGGTCTATAAACTACTTGACTACACACAATAACCCAGTAGCCTTTCATTTGATTCCACTGAGGGGCTTTAAGCACATATATGATTCCATCCCCTCTCTCAAACCATTCCAGTTAATTTATATTAGAGCTGTAATCATTATCGAACCCTCCTGGCCTCCGCACAATTCCCTCGCATGTTTACACCAGTTTGGGTCTGCATTGTTTGATCCAAGGTTAATAAAGTTGAATAATTTGACTAACCAACCATAACTGGTTCTCATTACGTAGCCAATAAACATCTTCCTCAGAGAGGACATGAAATGCCTGTTGTAAAACTCCCATTCCATTTCCTCAGTTAAAATAACACCAGTCACCTCCAAGGGGAGGAGACAGAGGACTTTACACAAGTGATTGTCCCACAGTGAAGAAGTACACATACAGTGTGTATAAACACACGCCCGTTACAAACTTGCGCTGCATGCCACCCTCTCCAGGAGCATCTTCTTATGCATCTACTTCCCCCCAGTCAATCCCAGTATGAATAATGAATCCCTCCTTACCGAGCGGTTGGTTTAGCGCATGGCTGGGCCACTCTTTACAGGCTCCTTATTCACAAACAGCAGTGGTGCAGTAAATATTTATGTTATGTTTAACAAATCTGCCTCAATCTAATGATCACTCACAAAGCCTGGCTATGGGCTTAATCTGCACACTGAGCCTCCCTCCTCTCTCCTCCTCCCCCTCTCCGCGACTGGCTGCATCGGTTTAGTGATCTGTCCTTCCAGAGAGAGGAGAGAGAAGGCCTAGCTCATAATCCACACAACACAGAGATCAACACAAACACTGAACAATGACATTCTTTCATGAATAACAAATACCATTTAAAGACCTAAAACACTACGGGAATGTTGTTTAGAGATAGGGATAGGATGATCATATGCTACATCTTTCAGTCCCTAATACCTTGTTATTCACTAGCTGTCCCTCCTCCTAACTCTCCTCTGCTTCTTACTGTGACATTGATCCTCCTGCAACACCATGTAATTCACAGCATGAATTAGACAGGGGCTTTCCCAGGTCTCACTCACTCTCTCTCTCTCACACACACACACACACGACTTGGGAAAGCTGTTTAGGAACAATTCTCAGCATGTTCAGACAAAATACTTTAGACAAAGTACCACAACTGTAAACCAGCCATCTAAAATGTCCTCTATTAAATCTTGCAATTTATGTCAAATTGAAATCAAACCACAAATCATGCACACAAAAATCTATGTTGTCCCAGTGAAATTAAATGTTCGGCAAATGTTACAAATTAAACGTACATCTTAATAAAAAATAAATGAATCAAATTGATAAAAATAATAAGAATCCAATAATCCTTTTACAGAAGTCATATTTGTGGAGCCAGTCCTGATGGATATGAATGGGCTGCATGTAGTCCTGCTGTAGTGGGACCATTACTAACCATTACTAAACCATATGTCATATTATCAAGTTATTAACATGACACCCCAGAGACCTACACACCTCCCCTGAGAACACACACGCCCTACAGAGTATCTAGCGCACACATATAACACTGTGTATGGATGTAGATATTCAGTACAAATATAAGGTGACAACGATATTAATGGGCTCTCAGAATTTTAACAGACAAGAGACTACCTTCCCCTGGACCATGCAGAACCTCTACAAAAATGCTAACAATCAGTGATGTAGTGGTAAAAACAAATAGGTGGGTAAACTCTGATCGCCGGTTGCAGTGAAAAAAGTAACGCTCCCCATCCTTTCAATGCATTTTTCCACAAAAGGTGGTTAAACTGTTAGGCAAAAAAGAAGGTGGGTAAACTGCGTTTACTTGCGTTTACCCTCCAGTTTTCCTTTGCTTCTCCCAGTGACTGTAGCCCTTTAAAGGGTAGGAAGCATGAGTTTTTAACTCACTAAAGTAACAACACAGTGTGGTCAAAGACTTAGTAACTTAGTTGTAGTCACGATCTGGTTACCTATAACTACAAACATAGTTATGTTTTGGGGGTTTTACATATTTATCAACTTATTTCTGGAGTTCTTCTAAACTACCCACAATGCACTGTTTCTCAACGTCATATGGAGAATCTACTCTGCGTTAGCTAGCTCAAGCTGGCTAACGTTAGCCACTAGCCATGCAGACCGAGTGTTGGCAGAGGTGAGCTATAATCCACCAATCACAAGGAGGTGTGATGTAAACAACCAATCAGATTTCCCACACGTGGGGGCCGCATAATCCTGCTCGGCTGCTCCAGGCAGCTCTGACTTCTCCTGCACCGGCAGGCTTGCCTCTGGCTCAAAAGGAAAGTGAAAAATGTTTTCCTGCCTGCTCTAATTGTTTAGTAACTTGTTTGTTTTTCATCCTCCAATTTGTTTGGTAAACTTTTTGATCTGTTCTCCATGAAGTAGGCTACCAGAGTTTTTCAACCTTGGCTTAGTACTAGCATGCTACAGTAGCTGACTGACTGTGCTGTTGTGATAATTTCCATCTGCCTGGAGCCTTCCTCCAATCGTGGTCTTATTGTTGACGCTTCCCCTCATATCCTGTGCCCAATGCAGCTTCTGGATTATTGCCTCTGGAATCTACTTTGGATTTACCTCACTATATTGGATTAGCTGACTCTCCCTCGCCCTGTGAAATGGCCTCTCCCTCTGAAGCCCCTCTCTCCTTGGCTCTTCTTTGGTAGCTAACTCAGCCGTCAAATGGTAAGTCTCTGCTCTACCTACTTTCTATTTGCTGTCTTATTTTGTGTGTGTTCTGTGGGTTCCTGCCTGTGCTAGACTAGTTGGTGTTGTTCTCTACTACTTAGCTATGTCGACCGGGGTGGTTGGCTAGCTAGGCTAGTTAGCTGGCTAGGCTAGCTAGCAGGCTAAAATAACTTTAGCTGGCTGGCTTGCTTGCTGGCTAAGATAACTGCATGTACTGGTAGCATTATTTGGTTTTAACTGGTTAGATGGTGTTATGCATTTCCAAAACGTTGGTTTATGTTAATGTGGCTGTAAGATACAGTGCCTTACAAAAGTATTCATCCCCCTTGGTGCTTTTCCTATTTTGTTGCATTACAACCTGTAATTTAAATTGATTTTTATTTGGATTTCATGTAATGCACATACACAAAATAGTCCAAATTGGTGAAGTGAAATGAAAAAAATAACTTGTTTCAAAAAATTCAGAAAAATAAATAACGGAAAAGTGGTGCGTGTATATGTATTCACTCCCTTTGCTATGAAGCCCCTAAATAAGATCTGGTGCAACCAGAAGTCACATAATTAGTTAAATAAAGTCCACCTGTGTGCAATCTAAGTGTCACATGATCTGTCACATGATGTCAGTGTATATATACACCTATTCTGAAAGGCCCCAGAGTCTACAACACCACTAAGCAAGGGGCAGCACCAAGCAAGCGGCACCATGAACACCAAGGAGAACAGGTCAGGGACAAAGTTGTGGAGAAGTACAGATCAGGGTTGGGTTATTTAAAAAATATCAGAAACTTTGAACATCCCACAGAGCACCATTAAATCCATTATAAAAAAAATGGAAAGAATATGGCACCACAATAAACCTGCCAAGAGAGGGCTGCCCACCAAAACTCACAGACAAGGCAAGGAGGGCATTAATCAGAGAGGCAACAAAGAGACCAAAGATAACCCAGAAGGAGCTGCAAAGCTCCACAGCAGAGATTGGAGTATCTGTACATAGGACCACTTTAAGCCGTACACTCCACAGAGCTGGGCTTTACGGAAGAGTGGCCAGAAAAAAGCCATTGCTTAAAGAAAAAAATAAGCAAACACGTTTGATGTTCGCCAAAAGCCATGTGGGAGACTCGCCAAACATATGGAAGAAGGTACTCTGGTCAGATGAGACTAAAATTGAGGTTTTTGGCCATCAAGGAAAACGCTATGTCTGGCGCAAACCCAACACCTCTCATCACCCCGAGAACACCATCCCCACAGTGAAGCATGGTGGTGGCAGTATCATGCTGTTGGGATGTTTTTCCATCGGCAGGGACTGGGAAACTGGTCAGAATTGAAGGAATGATGGATGGCGCTAAATACAGGGAAATTCTTGAGGGAAACCTGTTTCAGTCTTCTAGAGATTTGAGACTGGGATGGAGGTTCACCTTCCAGCAGGACAATGACCCTAAGCATTCTGCTAAAGCAACACTTGAGTGGTTTAAGGGGAAACATTTAAATGTCTTGGAATGGCCTAGTCAAAGCCCAGACCTCAATCCAATTGAGAATCTGTGGTATGACTTAAAGATTGCTGTACACCAGCGGAACCCATCCAACTTGAAGGAGCTGGAGCAGTTTTGCCTTGAAGACTGGGCAAAAATCCCAGTGGCTAGATGTGCCAAGCTTATAAAGACATACCCAAAGAGACTTGCAGCTGTAATTTCTGCAAAAGGTGGCTCTACAAAGTATTGACTTTGTGGGGTGAATAGTTATGCACGCTCAAGTTCTGTTTTTGTCTTATTTCTTGTTTGTTTCACAACAACAACAAAAAACACATCTTCAAAGTGGTAGGCATGTTGTGTAAATCAAATGATACAAACCCCCCAAATATCCATTTTAATTCCAGGTTATAAGGCAACAAAATAGGAAAAATGCCATGGGTGGGTGAATACTGTAGGTGTTAGCAACTGTCTGACTCATGCAGTGCAAAAGTAACATTAGAAGGCTGTTAGGACTAACGTTAGCAGGCTAGTAGGGCGAACATTAGCAGGCTAGTTGGCTAGCAACCTTGCAAGCTGATTTGAAACAATAAATTCATAAACTATTCTCTTGTAAATTGGCTGAAAATGTAATTGAAACCAATAGTCACAAGTGCAAACGATTTGGTTTAATTTGAAGTTATATATTTGAAGTTATTTCTGTTGGAGTTTTACATTAAAAGGGAATAAGGCTTACTTGCCTGGTCCTCCATATTACGTCACACCCAGCAAAAACATTTTCTGGCATGACTTCGGCATTGTGATCGGTTTTATGTAATAACTAGAAAAATAGAAATGTGAGGTGTAACTTTGCATTGGGACTTTTGATGCATATACTACATATACTATGCAAATCCATGTTACATGTGGTTACGTTTATGCTACCTACCCTTTAAGGACAAGCAGTACAGTGGACCCTTGGCCAGTAATTACAGTAATTGTGTAGAGTTAGTTAGTTGAATGGAGGATAATGAAGGCTAGAGCAAGAGCTATTAATGGGGATGGATGGGAGGCTTGAGTCAGGGTCACAGTCACTACAGGATCAATGGTACACATATAGGTGGACCTGAGGGCTAGTGAACACTACCTTTACACAGAGAGAAAGAGAGAGAGAGACAGAGAGAGCGAGGGAAAGAGAGAGAGAGACAGAGAGAGGGAAAGAGAAAGAGAGAGAGACAGAGCGTCAGGGGGAAAGAGCAAGAGACAGAGAGAGCGAGAGAGAGAGAGAGAGACAGAGAGAGAGACAGAAAGAGAGACAGAGAGAGAGCGCTCGAGACAGTGACCATTAATTTCCATTACAATTAAAGACACAATCTGAGTTCTTACTAGTTTTTAAATTACAAAGGAGAGAGGGAGAAAAGAAGACTAATGTTGTGAATACAGAACAGTGATCACATTGCTGAGACGCACCACAGTCCTGTATCACCGCAATATTACCAGTGCCTATTCAGGCCTGTTCACAAAACCATACCACAATACATTTCATGCATGAATGGCCTTATATACAGTTGAAGTCGGAAGTTTACATACACCTTAGCCAAATACATTTAAACTCAGTTTTTCACAATTCCTGACAATTATTCCTAGTAAAATTCCCTGTCTTAGGTCAGTTAGGATCACCACTTTATTTTAAGAATGTGAAATGTCAGAATAATAGTAGAGAGAATGATTTATTTCAGCTTTTATTTCTTTCATCACATTCCCAGTGGGTCAGAAGTTTACATACACTCAATTAGTAATTGGTAGCATTGCCTTTAAATTGTTTAACTTGGATCAAACGTTTCGTGTAGCCTTCCACAAGCTTCCCACAATAAGTTGGGTGAATTTTGGCCCATTCCTCCTGACAGAGCTGGTGTAACTGAGTCAGGTTTGTAGGCCTCCTTGCTCGCACATGCTTTTTCAGTTCTGCCCACAAATGTTCTATAGGATTGAGGTCAGGGCTTTGTGATGGCCACTCCAATACCTTGACTTTGTTGTCCTTAAGCCATTTTGCCACAACTTTGGAAGTATGCTTGGGGTCATTGTCCATTTGGAAGACCCATTTGCGACCAAGCTTTAACTTCCTGACTGATGTCTTGAGATGTTGCTTCAATATATCCACATAATTTTGTGAAGTGCACCAGTCCCTCCTGCAGCAAAGCACCCCCACAGCATGATGCTGCCACCCCCGTGCTTCACTGTTGGGATGGTGTCTTCGGCTTGCAAGCCTCCCCTTTTTCCTCCAAACATAACGATGGTCATTATGGCCAAACAGTTCTCTTTTGGTTTCATCAGACCAGAGGACATTTCTCCAAAAAGTACGATCTTTGTCCCCATGTGCAGTTGCAAACCGTAGTCTGGATTTTTTATGGCGGTTTTGGAGCAGTGGCTTCTTCCTTGCTGAGCGGCCTTTCAGGTTATGTCGCTATAGGACTCGTTTTACTGTGGATATAGATATGTTTCCTCCAGCATCTTCACAAGGTCCTTTGCTGTTGTTCTGGGACTGATTTGCACTTTTCGCACCAAAGTACATTCATCTCTAGGAGACAGAACGCGTCTCCTTCCTGAGCGGTATGACGGCTGCGTGGTCCCATGGTGTTTATACTTGCGTACTATTGTTTGTATAGATGAACGTGGTACCTTCAGCCGTTTGGAAATTGCTCCCAAGGATGAACCAGACTTGTGGAGGTCTACAATTTTTTTTCTGAGGTCTTGGCTGATTTCTTTTGATTTTCCCATGATGTCAAGCAAAGAGGCACTGAGTTTGAAGGTAGGCCTTGAAATACATCCACAGGTACATTGATTCAAATGATATCAATTAGCCTATCAGAAGCTTCTAAAGCTATGACATAATTATCTGGAATTTTCCAAGCTGTTTAAAGGCACAGTCAACTTAGTGTATGTAAACTTCTGACCCACTGGAATTGTGATACAGTGAATTATAAGTGAAATAATCTGTCTGTAAACAATTGTTAGAAAAATTACTTGTGTCATGCACAAAGTAGATGTCCTAACCGACTTGCCAAAACTATAGTTTGTTAAAAAGTGGTTGAAAAACGAGTTTTAATGACTCCAACCTAAGTGTATGTAAACTTCCGACTTCAACTGTATGTACATTCCCCATGCGTTAAGAGCTAAATTAACACAATAAAATGGAAACGTAATTTAAATAATAGCCCGCTAACGTTATAGTGAAAAATAAATGTCCTGGTATTGCCTGTTGAAACAATTCCCTTGACCAAATGAATGGACACTATTGATGCAATTAAAATTCCCACTGTGTCTAGTCAATTGGCATAAGCACATTTCACACATAGGCCATTGGGATGTCAAGAGAGCTCGCTACTGGTGGCAATTACTATTGGCATACTGTTCATTATAGCAGATTAATTCATATACAGTACACTGGGAGAAAAGTGGAGGATAAAGGTAAATGTGTGTTCATTAGGCATTGACACTTCCGAAAAAACATTGAACTTTAGACAATATTAGTAATAATAATAACATCAATGGGTTATTTTGTTTATAATTGTCTCTGATACTTTTGGATAATTTTCACTGAAATACAAGAACCCCCGTCACTGAGGAAAATAAATTAGAGACAGGGCGCAATGCATCACAGTTCATCAGAATCAATGGAACAACAGCTAAATCTATAGTTAAAATATCAAAGTGTGTTTTTGATAAGTTAGATATTCTGTATCTTAAAGTGGCAATCTGCAGTTCGAACAATAACAGCGAGACCACCAGCCACTGATTTGGTAAACAGCTGAGGGATGGGGGTGGAGAAATGTAACCACTCTCAAATTCATAGATAGAGCTATGGATACAAGGACTGACCATACATGACATCAAAACTATAGATTTAACCATGTCTTGAGGCTATACAGTGTTTGTTTACATTTACATTGTTTACAAACAAAGTAATAAAACAGGCTTATATTTTGGGTTCTGATGGGGTACGACAGTTGAACTAAGCTCATGAAGTATTTCTAAGTTATATTCATCAAGAGGTATTGGTTATATATATCAATAATTTATAAGTCCAAAAATGGATGCACCAATCACAGATTGCCCCTTTAAGAGAAACAAAAGGACTGATGTGTGTAAAGATCAGTGTATTATTCTGATCGCCACATACCATCTGAAAGAGCTTCTGTGCCCTCTTGTGGAGAAGAAAAAAAACACCATCTCACTCACTGGAAAGTGTCTTGGCATGAGGACTGTAAACTACATCAGCTTTACCCAGTTGACAATAGGTATTTTGTGACAGTAGGCCTATATGTTTTGCATTTGACTAGTCCATTCTTACGTGGCAAAAGTTGTTTCTCTCGAATGACTTCAATGTGATAGCCAGAGTTTTGCCCTTTATTCTACCCTGTATGTTTTCCTAGAGTTTTGCCCTTTATTCTACCCTGTATGTTTTCCTTCTTGTTTTGTTCCTTCTTGGGTACAAACTTGACAGTGGTGCAGAACCCCTGGCCAAAAGTAATATATATATATTAAAATGTCATTAAGGGTGGGAAGCTAAGTGCTGAGAAAGTCTGCAACCTCTCCAGTTCATAAAGTCTGAAGTCTTGACCATTATAAATCCGAAAACAACAACACTGTTTCACAACCAACTCTAGTGATATACTCACTCCATTTACAAAGCCATAACTTTAGGAAAGAGGAATGATTTTAATATAAAGACAATTAACAATTTTATGTTTGTTTAATTTCCCTCGTGCTGTCGTTATCTTCCCTCAAACTGGATAAAAAGCTTCTACTTGTGCTAATTTACACAGAGAGGAAGAGGAAATGCATTTGTTTCCAGGGCCATTATGTAGTGAGCCATGCAATTGCTCGCCACAAATGGCCGTCATTCATTACAGTTAACAATGACATCCAATTCAGCTCGGTTAATGAACTTCAATACAATCATGTTGGGTAATCATGTTGGGAATGATTTGTTCAGTCTAAGTATATCATTTTGGAGGTTAATGTTGATGAATGCCTGCTTTTAAAGGGATACAATTAAGCTTTGGCTTGCAGGGGGAAGATAGAGAAGCACTGTCAGTACTGGACTAAAAATACTGTGGTACAATACCCCCACCTACTGGTGAAGGAATGATGGTGCACTTCCTAACTATCAAGGCATAAATACAGTAAGTGAATTACACATACACAGACACACACACACACAGTCGTAAACTCACCGATGCCAGCGTTGCCCCCGGTGATGAGGACCACCCTGTCTGAGAGGTCGCGACCCTGCAGGATCTCCAGGGCTGCTGTGTTCCCATCATAACGCTTCGGCTTCACCAGCACATCCTCCACCGTGAATGCCTGCCGTGGGTCAAAGTAGGTATTCCTCTTGTTAATGTGACTGTTAGGGAAGGGGGAAAGGGAGAGGCGAGCGTGTTTCATGTGGAGTACGTTTCATGTTGTATGAACTTGCGATAACTATTAAGCTAAGTGGTTGTAAGGATGCTCTGAGAGGTCCCTCTCTACCGAAACAAGGCCTCATGAACAGTCTCAGGCAGGCAGTGGGACATAGATAGGCTGCTCACAGCCATGGGTCTACAGACTTTACACCAGTTTCCACTGATATTTACCTGGTATTAAACAGGAAATACACTAACAATTGCTACTTTCTGGTACATTCTTATATGAAATGGTGCTCATTTGAATGAATCCCAAAGAAACAAACAAGTAATTAGGTTGTCACTGTGTTAATTACACAGTGACAACCTAATTACTTGTTTGTTACCTTGTAATTTATTAGTAAATGCCTGGTAAATGTATGTACTGTCAAATAATGTGCTTCTTTTCTTTTTTTACTGCCACCCCTTAGCTTGCTAGTTGTTCAGGATATCCGGAAAAGAGGACTGACTTACTCTACATAGAAGATCTGTCCTTTATCATCTGTATTCTGCTCCCATCCATATGGTAGATCTGTGGAGAAGAAAACCCTCCTGTTAAGACTCCCCAAGCCATTCAGAAGCTAGATTCATACCATTAACTCAATATCTCTGAATGGTCTGTTACTGAATACCATCCTAACATAAGGATAACTCTACAATCGCAGAATGATATGTATCACTGTTTTGACCTCTCACTATGAATATTCAAGTGCACCCAGTGCCATAAGAAAAATCTGGTGAGTCATGTGCACATTAGGTTGGGTATAGGGATGCAAATATCGGTCAATTTTGCTACCGACTAACTGATCCTCATTAACCGGTCAACAAATGGTTAAATTTTTTCCAAACAGTAAAATGACTTGACCAACAGAAAATACTATCAGAGATCTGCATATAATGACGAGATGCTTATGTTTCCGCCCTAACAATGGGAGTTGTCCCAAGGCGAGAATGCAGGCGATAAGCGTAGGCCAAAAATAAGCCCATAGGAACGCATTGTACTTATTTAGGCGAGAGTGAAACCTCTCTCTTCGCCTCTTCCTCTCTGATTCTATGCATGCATATAAGGACCGGGCATTTTCTTTAAGAGTTTAATGGAAACATGCAACAATAGCAAGCCTATCGCCTGACAGTCAAACGGCTATAACCTATTATTGAACATGCAACTCCTGTAATGAAGCAGCTAATAAAACGTTATTTTCAAACTTTTGCCCAAATGCAATTCGCGGAAAACACAGTTCTAAACTGCGCACCTAATGCGAGCAGTACCATATGTGACAGAGATGAAAATCTCCGTTAGAAACTTAGAAAGAGGGGGAATCTAATAGCAGATACTATGATGGGTTGCTAATATGACAAGGACTGTGCCTTTGGCTTCTGGACTACGAAATAAAGTTGATATGAAAACCAATAGAACAGGAGAGAAATGCTGGTTAATGGCATGAGGAAGTCTTTATAAAATAATTGCCTCCACGTTTCTATGGATGGATTTTCGCAAGGCTACTTTGAAGCAAGGTAAGACGTTCAGGTTTCAAACAATTATACTGCCTCAAGCTCACATTGCAAAGTGGTGGGGGACGCGCTGATAGTCAACCGTAGGCAGGCTACAGCATATGCATCCGAATGGCGAATAGGAGGCACGCTTTACGAGTTGAGATTGAAAAATAAAAATAGTTCATTTTTAATCTTGGCATTTAGAATTGTTATTTGTTGCGTAATGACTGGGTTTACGAAAGTAGGTTTCACTCCAGTAGCCTACAGGCTTTTTGAGGAGTTACTCTCGCGCTGTCTGACAGATGGTAGGCTATTCCCCTCCTCAAACTATGCTCTGTATGCTGTGCGCGTGTGATAAATAAAATGCATCACGACTAAAGAAAATACACACGGGCCAATTTCATTCTACACAATTATGCAAATTAATCTATAGACCCGATAAGCCTTACCGTTAAATGTATTTTCGGTTGCTAACAGATTAATGGTTAACCGTTAACATCCCTAGTTGGGTCCAATGTGCACAAGTAATGACAATTACACACACACACACACACTTGCAAAAAGGCCTATTGAATGGGGGAAGGTGAGATGTAACAGGTGGGTGGGAGAAAGAGAAAAGGAGGAAATGGGGTCAGACTGGACAGTAACCCAAACGTCCAGCACAGCGCCTCTTCTTCCCTGTCTTGGGATGATCCCACTGAGTCTTCATTTCCTCATGACTGTGTAGAGAGGGAGAGGTGTAGAGGGGGGAGAGAGAATCCATCAAACTAGCTAGCTAACTATTACTGTTAGTAACTAACTGCATCAAATATAAGCTGCTCTGCCCTATTGTGGGCAATATTGCATAGATAAGGTAATAGCCGAAAGGCTAGTATGTTCAAAGACTGGTTTATGGCAAGGATAACACTGCCATAAAGGCAAGCAGCGCTTGTAGAAATATAATGATTCATTGAAACTATGCGCAATAGTTCATTTTCGCTTACTTTGCATAGTAAACCCATCCATCCTTCGTAGATCTCTCTTCCCATCCTGGAGGCAGCTCATCCTCGCTGTCTGTATCATCCATACCAGCATACTTTAAAGCTGCCATAGCCCGTGTTTCTTACGAATACAGAGATATAGCAAAATCACAAATTACAATCTATATTTTGCAGAAGCGAAGGAGCCCTGAAAACCGAAATTCACGTTATTATTATTATTATAATCCTGCCTCAGCACTTCCGCAATAATACGGTGACGATTCTGATGTCTACGAAGTGTTGTCTGGGTATTGAAGTCCTGCAAGAGTAAATTGAGGGGATTCGATTATCTGCCCCGGGTTACCCAGTAGTGAGGAGTTTCCAGCGGGTGAAAAGTGATTGCATTCGTTTTGTAATTGGCTGCCTCCCTCGGGGTGAGCCAAGTGACCCATTCAAAGCCCACGGCGAAGTAAGCTCAAAACAAAAGCATATTGTTTTTAAACGTGTGCATGTTTTTCTCTGACAAAACAAACACTGATTCAAAGGGGTGTGGCCAATTTCAAAACTCTTCTGCGGAAGGATACAGATGAGTATCCTCAATGAAAGGTGGCTATCGAGGAGAGGACACTTCCGTTTGCCTACTAATGAATTGACACACTCACCGACCACTCATCGGTTTCCGGGTCACGTAGGACAGAGGACAGTCTTTTGTCAAACCAGAGTCTCCCATAACATGCACAGTTTGAGCTACTCCAGGAAGTGACGTTGCAGGCTAGCTCAGTGCTGCCACCTCTCATTGAGTGACTCAAGTGAAAGGCCGACCGGGTTACTGCAGGCTGCCATTAGCAACTCAATTAATTAGCCTTATAACTTCTTCTGCGTGTGATAAATAAATAAAAATCAGTACAAAAACATACATATGGTGTATTAGAAGCAATTATTGGTACCATGATTGAGTTCTAAAAATGTTTTATTTGCACAAAGATTGACCACAAAGATTGCAATTTTTCCATTCACTGTAATGGGGACTCTGCGTTCTGCTAACAATGCCTGCAGTACCGCGGTCGGCCTTGAACTTCCATGGCTTCAATGAGACGAGGCAGTTGTTCTCCCCTGGTTTAAACTAGAGATATGTTTTTTTATATGGGCTGCGTCTCAATCCACCGCATCCATTCGGAAAGCTTCCACTTTCAATGAGCGGGACACTATCCCGGACTCTTATAAGAAATCCTGCAACGCCCTGCAACAAACCATTAAACAGGCAAAGCGTCAATACAGGACTAAGATCGAATCCTACTACACTGGCTCTGACGCTTGTTGGATGTCGCAGGGCTTGCAAACTATCACGGATTACAAAAGGAAAACCAGCCGTGAGCTGCCCAGTGACGCGAGCATACCAGACGAGCTAAATGCCTTCTATGCTTGCTTCGAGGCAAGCAACTGAACCATGCTTGAGAGCACCAGCTGTTCCGGAAGACTGTAGCTGATGTGAGTAAGACCATTAAACAGGTTAACATTCACAAGACCGCAGGGACAGACGGATTACCAGGATGTGTACTCAGAGCACGCGCTAACCAACTGTCTTCACTGGTCATTTTTAACCTCTCCCTGACCCAGTCTGTAATACCTACATGTTTAAAGCAGACCACCATAGTCCATGTGCCAAGAATGCCAAGGTAACCTGTGTAAATGACGATTGCCCTGTAGGACTCATACGTAGCCATGAAATGCTTTGAAAGGCTGGTCATGGGGCACATCAACATCATCATGCCAGACACACTGGACCCACTCCAATTCGCATACCGCCCCAACAGATCCACAGATCTCTATTGCACTCCACACTGCCCTTTCCCACTTGGACAAAAGGAACACCAACGTGAGAATGCTGTTCTTTGACTACAGCTCAGCTTTCAATACCATAGTGCCCTCCAAGCTCCAAAATGTTCCAAGACTCCAGCCAGCCAAGTCATAACTGTTCTCTCTGCTACTGCATGGCAAACCGTACCGATGCACCAACTCTGGAACCAGCAGGACCCTGAACAGCTTCTACCCCCAAGCCATAAGACTGCAAAATAGTTAGTCCAGGTAGCTATTTAGTTAACTATTTAACTATCTGCATTGACCCTTTTTGCACTAACTTTTTTGACTCATCACATATGATGCTGCTACCGTTTACTATCTGTCACTTTATTCCTAGTTATATGTACATACAGTATCTACCTCAATTACCTCGTACCCCTGCACATCTACTCGGTACTGGTACCCCTTGTACACTGAGTGTAACAAATATTAGGAACACCTGCTCTGTCCATGACAGACTGACCAGGTGAATCCAGGTGATCCCTTATTGATGTCACTTGTTAAATCCACTTCAATCAGTGTAGATGAAGGGGAGAACACAGGCTAAATAATGATTTTTAAGCATTAAGACAACTGAGACATGGATTGTGTATGTGTGCTATTCAGAGGGTGAATGAGCAAGACAAACAATTTAAGTGCCTTTGAACGGGGTATGGTAGTAGGTGCCAGACACACTGGTTTGTGTCAAGAACTGAAACGCTGCTGGGTTTTTCACACTCAACAGTTTCCCGTGTGTATCAAGAATGGTCCACCACCCAAAGGACATCCAGCCAACTTGACACAACTGGGGGAAGCATTGGAGTCAACATGGGCCAGCATCCCCGTGGAACGCTTTCGACACCTTGTAGAGTCCATGCCCGGATGAATTGAGTCTGTTCTGAGGGCAAAAGGGGGTGCAACTCAATATTAGGAAGGTGTTTTGTACAGCTAAGCTATCGTTACTCCTTGTGTATCTATTATTACTTTTCTATTATTTCTCTATTTTCTTTCTCTGCATTGTTGGGAAGCGCCCGTAAGTAAGCATTTCACTGTTAGTCCACACCTGTTGTTTACGCAGCATGTGACAAATACAGTTTGATTTGATTAGATCTGCCGATGTCGGCCTTCCACATCTCCAGAGCTACAGTGGTGTTTGTCAGACCAGGAGGCATCCCGAAAATCTGTATTTGTTTTGCGCTACGCCTCCCACAAGCCTCACGAGACTTGTTTGAAGGTAACCTGGTACCAGTTAAACAAAATTAATGGAAGTATGGAAGTACTTTAGTGCCAACAAAAAAGGGGTTAAATCTGGGATTAAAATGTTTTGTCACTGTCCCAATACTTTTGGAGCAGTGAATTTCAAACACAGATTCAACCACAAAGACCAGGGAGGTTTTACAATGCCTTGCAAAGAACGGCACCTATTGGTAGATGGGTTTAAAAAAAGCAGACATTGAATATCCCTTTGAGCATGGTGAAGTTATTAATTACACTTTGGATGGTGTATCTGTTAAAACTGCCAGCTTCAGTCAGCTGAGTCTAGCCATCCCTTCTGGTTAGTTCTAGTCGGACAGCTTAGTCTCCCCCACTTTTTTTAGTGTCTTATTGGTCAGGGTCATGCCAAATACTTATCACCACATCTCGTTCAGCCTATCAGTGGCCTTGATTCCTGGGACTTCAGTTTCAGTTAGTCTATGACCCCAGCACGTTGTGTGATCAGAAACGTGCTTTCCCCATCCTGATGAGCACTTCCATAGTTTCCCTCCTGCTGAACTTTTCCTCCTGTGGACTGAGTCCCTGTATGTCTGATGTTTAATTGTGCGTGCATCTAAACGTAAGTGCTTTGAGATCTGTGTCATTATGTGCCGCTAAGTTTTGTGGTTTATTGTGTACAATTACCGTGTGTTGAGCTTGTTAGCTAGCTCACGGTCCCGCTAGCGTTCATACTATTGTAAGCATTTTGCATTGGAATGAATGAGCATTTTAGCATGACTGTTAGCTATTAACCGTTTATTAGCATTGCTCATTTATGGTGCTAGGCTATTTTCTATTCTATATATATATATATATATATATATATATATATATATATATATCACTCATGCTCATTGTATTTATATTATGTATACATTTCAACATTACTGTAATGTTTATTTCAGCACATTTGCCTGAGTTTCATGTGTACATCCAATAGGCTTTTTAGTCTTTTGCCATGTGACTAGGCCTTATGCCTGCTGTAGTGTATAGCCCTTGCTGTTATATACTTACCTGTGCTAGCTTATACAGCCATGTCATTCATATTATAGCAGTGCTATAGCCTAAGTTTTCTTTCTCCTCTTCCCTTTCAGAACCATAGTCAATGTCAGTTCTCACAGGACATGATTCTCAGTTATCTGAACCATGAGTGGTCAGATGTCCACATTCACACACACATCTTCTTCCATTAAACTCCCCTCACCTGGACATCCACCTTATTCTTACCGGACATTCTGTAGTGGTTGCTACCGGCCTTAAGCCAGCACCTAAGGTTTGTTATTATATTCATGGTCCTTCGATTCTCTACAACCTGACCCCTATTTTTCAGTATCAATACACCCAGTCACTACAAAGATACAGGCAGGAAACTGCTCAGGGATTTCATAAGGCCAGTTACAGAGTTTAATGGCTGTGAAAGGAGAAAACTGAGGATGGATCAACAACATTGTAGTTACTCCACAATACTAACCTAATTGACAGTGAAAAGAAGGAAGCCTGTACAGAATAAAAAATATTCCAAACATGCATTCTGTTTGCAATAAGGCACTAAAGTAAAACGGGAAAAAATGTGGCAAAGAAATGAACTTTATGTCCTGAATACAAAGCGTTATATTTGGAGCAAATACAACACATCACAGATTACCGCTTTTCATATTTTCAAGCATGGTGGTGGCTGCATCATGTTATGGGTATGCTTGTCATTGGCAAGGACTAGGGAGTTTGTTATGATAAAAATAAATGGAATAGAGCTAAGCACAGGCAAAATCCTAGAGGAATACCTGGTTCAGTCTTCTTTCCAAAATGGCTGTTTAGCGATGATCAACACCCAACATTAGAGTTTGAATAATTTTTTTAAGAATAATGTGCAAATATTGTATAATCCAGGTGTGCAAAGCTCTTAGAGACTTACCCAGAAAGACTCACAGCTGTAATCGCTGCCAAAAGTGATTCTAACATGTATTGACTCAGCGGGTTGAATACTTACAGTATATAATCAAGATACTTTTGGTCACGTACTGTATGTGGACACCTGCTTGTCGAAAATCACATTCCAAAATCATGGGCGTTAATATGGAGTTGGTCCCCCCTTTGCTGCTATAATATCCTACACTTTTCTGGGAAGGATTTCCACTAGATGTTGGAACATTGCTGCAGGGACTTGCTACCATTCAGCCACAAGAGCATTAGTGAGTTCGGGCACTGATGTTGGGCGATTAGGCCTGGCTCGCAGTCGGAGTTCCAATTCATCCCAAAGGTATTCGATGGGATTGAGGTCAGGGCTCTGTGCAGGCCAGTCAATTTCTTCCACACTGATCTCGACAAACCATTTCTTTATGGACCTCGCTTTGTGGAAACAGGAAAGGGCCTTCCCCAAACTGTTGCCACGAAGTTGAAAGCACAGAATCGTCTAGAATGTCATTGTATGCTGAAGCGTTAAGATTTCCCTTCACTGGAACTAAGGGGCCTAGCCGGAACAATGAAAACCAGCCCCAGACCATTATTCCTCCTACACCAAACTTTACAGTTGGCACTATGCATTCAGGCAGGTAGCGTTCTCCTGGCATCCGCCAAACCCAGATTCATCTGCCAGATGGGGAAGCGTGATTCATCACTCCAGAGAACGCGTTTCCACTGCTGCAGAATCCAATGGCGGTGAGCTTTACACCACCCCAGCTGACGCTTGGCATTGCGCATGGTGATCTTAGGCTTGTGTTCGGCTCGGCCAGGGAAACCCATTTCATGAAGCTCCCGACAAACAGTTCTGGTTCTGACGTTTCTTCCAGAGTCAGTTTGGAACTCAGTAGGGAGTGTTGCAACCGATGACAGACAATTTTTACGTGCTTCAGCACTCACTTCGCGGCTGAGCCGTTGTTGCTCATGGATGTTTCCACTTCACAATAAAAGCACTTACAGTTGACCGGGTCAGCTCTCGCAGGGCAGAAATGTTGCGAACTAACTCGTTGGAAAGGTGGCATCCTATCACAGTGCCACGCTGAAAGTCACTGAGCTCTTCAGTAAGGCCATTCTTCTGCCAATGTTTGTCTATGGAGATTGCATGGTGTGTGCTCTAATTTTTTTTACAAATGTTCGTTGACAAAAAATGAAAATTCAATCCATTTTAATCCCATTTTGTAACACAACAAAATGTGGAAAAAGTCAAGGGGTGTGAATAATTTCTGAAGGCACTACTACGGTCTACTACTCAATTGGGAGGGCATGAACGGCAACAACACTGGGACACAGTGCCCTTCGCTCCCGCTTGCCAAGCACTACTGTTCGGCAACAGCGTGGGAAGGAGTTACCAAGTAGCCAGTATCAGGGTGACAGTCACAGTAAGCACACGCATACAACGCATAAAGCAATAGTACACCAATCATCAGTGTTTTAATAAAAAATAAACCATTGTCAGTTTTATACAATTATTTGTGTAAAACTAACAGTGAAATACGACTGACTCATTCGCTGGCTTCAAAACAGAAGTCCAAACTCTTGAGATATGGTAGCTCTATGTACTGTATAGTGATTGGTCCTTCACGAGGGACCCATCACCATACCGTACATTTGGCTCCTTGATTTGCATATTGTTACTACTGTAAATAAGTTACAAAATCATTCTCTAAAGATGGTAAATCCTCACTGCAGAACAATAAATTGTGGGGAGTGCACGTCATTCAATCGTATTCTTTTTTGCAGACAATCTAATCATTTGGCCAGGTAAAAATTGATTTGAACATGCATATCACGATCTGACATAATGGTAACCTACTTTTTGGGCTTTACACTAGAGATTTCCAATTTTTTCATGGTTCTTGGTCGATTTTAAAGGGTAGGACGCATGAGTTTTTACTCACCAAGTTAATAACACAGTGTGATCAAAGACTTTGTAACTTAGTTGTAGTCATGATCTGGTTAATGTTTTTGGGTTATTACATATTTATTCATTCTTAAAAGTCAAAGCCGTTGGAGGGGGGGTTCAAAGCTGACATGGAATTGTTTTAAGATGGTCATACGATGGATCATTTAGCTATTTGATTTAGAATTGTAGGACCCCTTCAGGTATAAAGAAATATAAAAACATTATAAAATATTGAATTTGGCCTTTACTACTATAACCCAGAGAAATACATTGAATAACACATTCATAAATGGCAAAAAAAAAATAGAAATCATAAGAAACAAGGTTTGGAAGTGTTTGTCCTATATCTAGGAGATACAGTCCATTCGGAAAGTATTCAGACCCCTTTACTTTTTCCAAATTTTGATGCTTGGCATTCAGGCCAAAGAGTTCAATCTTGGTTTCATCAGACCAGAGAATCTTGTTTCTCATGGTCTGAGAGCCTTTAGGGGCCTTTTGGCGAACTCCAAGCGGGTTTGTCATGTGCCTTTTACTGAGGAGTGGCTTCCGTCTGGTTGGTGGAGTGCTGTAGAGATGATTGTCCTTCTGGAAGTTTCTCCCATCTCAACAGAGGAACTCTGAAGCACTGTCAGAGTGACAATCGGGGTCTTGGCCACCTCCCTGACAAGGCCCTTCTCCCCCGATTGCTCAGTTTGGCTGGGCGGCCAGCTCTAGGAAGAGTCTTGGTGGTTCCAAACTTCTTCCATTTAAGAATGATGGAGGCCACTGTGTTCTTGGGGACCTTCAATGCTGCAGTAATGTTTTGGTACCCTTCCCCAGATCTGTGCCTTGACACAATACTGTCTCGGAGCTCTACGGACAATTCCTTCGACCTCATGGCTTGGTTTTTGCTCTGACATGCACTGTCAACTGTGGGACCTTATATAGACAGGTGTGTGCCTTCCAAATCATGTCCAATCAATTGAATTTACCACAGGTGGAATCCAATCAAGTTGTAGAAACATGAAAGGATGATGAATGAAAACAGGATGCACCTGAGCCCAATTTCGAGTTTCATAGCAAAGGGTCTGAATACTTGCGTAAATAAGGTATTTCAGTTTATTTTATTTTATACATTTGCAAACATTTCTAAAAACCTGTTTTCGCTTTGTCATTATGGGGTATTGTGTGTAGATTGATTAGGGGGAAAAAAATATTCAATCCATTTTAGAATAAGGCTGTAACGTAACAAAATGTGGAAAAGGGGAAGGGGTCTGAATACTTTTCGAATGCACTGTATTTGAAGTTAAAATCTGTTGGAATTTACATTATAGGGAATAGGCTGGCTTGCCAAGTCCTCCATATTACAGCACATCCCGAAAGACTCCCTAGAAAGGCAGGAACCTAGGAAGAAACCTAGAGAGGAACCAGGCTCTGAGGGGTGGTCAGTCCTCTTCTGGCTGTGCCGGGTGGAGATTATAAGAGTACATGGCCATTTAAGGCCAGATTGTTCTTCAAGATGTTCAAACGTTCATAGATGTCCAGCAGGGTCAAATAATAATCACAGTGGTTGTAGAGGGTGCAACAGGTCAGTACCTCAGGATTAAATGTCAGTTGGCTTTTCATAGCCGAGCATTCCGAGGTCAAGACAGCAGGTGCGGTAGAGAGAGAGAGAGGCCGGGACAAGGTAGCACGTCCGGTCAGGGTTCCCTAGCCGCAGGCAGAACAGTTGAAACTGGAGCAGCAGCACGGCCAGGTGGACTGGGGACAGCCAGGAGTCATCAGGCCAGGTAATCCTGAGGCATGATCCTAGGGCTCAGGTCCTCCGGGGGGGGGAGAGAGAATTAGAGGGATCAAACTTAAATTCACACAGGACACCAGATAAGACAGGATAATTACACCAGATATAACAGACTGACCCTAGCCCCCCAGCACATAGACTATTGCAGCATAGATACTGGAGACTGAGACAGGGGTGGGTCGGGGGACACTGTGGCCCCGTCCGACGATACCCCCGGACAGGGCCAACCAGGAAGGATATAACCCCACCCACTTTGCCAAAGCACAGCCCCCACACCACTAGAGGGATATCAACAGACCACCAACTTACTACCCTAAGACAAAGCTGAGTATAGGCCACGAAGATCTCCTCCACTGCACAAGCCCGAGGGGGCGCAAAACTGGACAGGAAGATCACGTCTGTGACTCAACCCACTCAAGTAACATACCCCTCCTAGGGACAGCATGGAAGAGCACTAGTAATCCAGTGACTCAGCTCCCGTAATAGGGTCAGAGGCCAGCCAGGCAGAGACTGCAAGGGCAGTTCGTCGCTCCAGTGCCTTGCCATTCACCTTTGCACCCCTGGGCCAGACTACACTCAATCATAGGACCTACTGAAGAGATGAGTCTTCAGTAAAGACTTAAAGGCTGAGACCGAGTCTGCATCTCTCACATGGATAGGCAGACCATTCCATAAAAATTGAGCTCTATAGGAGAAAGCCTTGCCTCCAGCTGTTTGCTTAGAAATTCTATGGAGAATAAGGAGGCCTGCGTCTTGTGACCGTAGAGTACATGTAGGTATGTACGGCAGGACCAAATCGGAGAGATAGGTAGGAGCAAGCACATGTAATGCTTTGTAGGTTAGCAGTAAAACCTTGAAATCAGCCCTAGCTTTAACAGGAAGCCAATTTAGAGAGGCTAACACTGGAGTAATATGATCAATTTTTTTGATTCTAGTCAGGATTCTAGCAGCTGTGTTTAGCACTAACTGAAGTTTATTTAGTGCTTTATCCAGGTGGCTGGAGAGTAGAGCATTGTAGTAGCCTAATCTAGAAGTGACAATAGCATGGATTTGCTATTCTGCATCATTTTTTGACAACACGTTTCTGATTTTTGCAATGTTACGAAGATGGAAAAAAGCTGTCCTTGAAATATTATTGATATGTTAGTCAAAAGAGAGATCAGGGTCCAGAGTAACGCCGAGGTCCTTCACAGTTTTATATGAGACGACTGTACAACCATCAAGATCAACTGTCAGATCCAACAGCAGATCTCTTTGTTTCTTGGGACCTAGAACTAGAATCTCTGTTTTGTCAGAGTTTAAAGGTAAAACATTTGCCGCCATCCACTTCCTTATGTCTGAAACACAGGCTTCCAGGGTAGCCAATTTTGGGGCTTCACCATGTTTCATCGTAATGTACAGCTGTGTGTCATCCGCATAGCAGTGTTTCCAAATGACATCACCACGAGGTAGAATATATATTGAAAACAGTAGTGGTCCTAAAACGGAACCTTGAGGAACGCCAAAACGTACAATTGATTTGTCAGAGGACAAACCATCCACAGAGATGAACTGATATCTTTCCGACAGATAAGATCTAAACCAGGCAAGAACTTGTCCGTGTAGACCAATTAGGGTTTCTAATCTCTCCAAAAGAATGTGGTGATCGATGGTGTCAAAAGCAGCACTAATGTTTAGGAACACAAGGACAGATGCAGAGCCTTGGTCTGATGCCATTAAAAGGTAATTTACCACCTTCACGAGTGCAGTCTCAGTGCTATGATGGGGTCTAAAACCAGACTGAAGCATTTCGTATACATTATTTGTCTTCAGGAAGGCAGTGAGTTGCCGTGCAACAGCTTTTTCTAAAAATGTTGAGAGGAATGGGAGATTCGATATAGTCCGATAGTTTTTTACATTTTCCAGGTCAAGGTTTGGCTTTTTCAAGAGAGGCTTTATTACTGCCACTTTTAGTGAGTTTGGTACACATCCAGTGGATAGGGAGCCATTTATTATGTTCAACATAGGAGGGCCAAGCACAGGAAGTAGCTCTTTCAGTAGTTTAGTTGGAATAGGGTCCAGTATGCAGCTTGACGGTTTAGAGGCCATGACTATTTTCATGAATGTGTCAAGAGATACAGTATTTAAAAAACCTGTGTCTCCATTGATCCTAGGTCCTGGCAGTTCTGTGCAGACTCAGGACAACTCAGTTTTGGAGAAATACACAGATTCAAAGTGGAGTCCGTAATTTGTTTTCTAATGATCATGACCTTTTCATCAAAGAAGTTCATGAATTTATCACTGCTGAAGTGAAAGCTATCCTCTCTTGTTGAATGCTGCTTTTTAGTTTGCTTTGCGACAGTATAAAAATAAATGTTGGATTGTTCTTATTCTCCTCAATTAGGTTGGAAAAATAGGATGATCGAGCAGCAGTGAGGGCTCTAAGATATTGCACGGTACTATCATTCCAAGCTAGTCAGAAGACTTCCAGTTTGGTGGAGCGCCATTTCCTTTCCAATTTTCTGGAATCTTGCTTCAGGGCTCGGGTATTTTCTGTATACCAGGGAGCAAATTTTTTGTGACAAGTGTTTTTTTGTTTTTAGGGGTGCGACTGCATCTAGGGTATTATGCAAGGTTAAATTAAGATCCTCAGTTTGGTGGTTAACCAATTTTTGTACTCCGACATCCTTGGGTAGGTGGAGGGAGTCTGGAAGGGCATCTAGGAATCTTTGGGTTGTCCGAGAATTTATAACAAGGCTTATGATGATCCTTGGTTGGGGTCTGAGCAGATTATTTGTTGCAATTGCAAACGTAATAAAATGGTGGTCCGATAGTCCAGGATTATGAGGAAAAACATTTAGATCCACAATATTTATTCCACTGGACAAAACTAGATCCAGGATATGACTGTGGCAATGAGTAGGTCCGGAGACATGTTGGACAAAACCCACTGAGTCGATGATGGCTCCGAAAGCCTTTTGGAGTGGGTCTGTGGACTTTTCCATGTGAATATTAAAGTCACCAAAAATTGGAATATTATCTGCCATGACTACAAAGTCTGATAGGAATTCAGGGAACTCCGTGAGGAACGATGTATACGGCCCAGGAGGCCTGTAAACAGTAGCTATAAAAAGTGATTGAGTAGGCTGCATAGATTTCATGACTAGAAGCTCAAAAGATGAAAACGCAGTCTTTTTTTTGGTTGTAAATTGACATTTGCTGTCAGAAATGTTAGCAACACCTCTGCCTTTGCGGGATGCGCGGGGGATATGGTCACTAGTGTAACCAGGAGGAGAGGCCTCATTTAACACAGTAAATTCATCAGGCTTGAGCCATGTTTCAGTCAGGCCAATCACATCAAGATTATGATCAGTGATTAGTTCATTGACTATGACTGCCTTGGAAGTGAGGGATCTAACATTAAGTAACCCTATTTTGAGATGTGAGATATCACAATCTCTTTCAATAATGACAGGAATGGATGAGAACTTTATTCCAGTGAGAATGCTAAGGTGAACACCACCATGTTTTGTTTCGCTCCACCTAGATCGAGGCACAGACACGGTCTCAATGGGGATAGTTGAGCTGACTACACTGACTGTGCTAGTGGCAGACTCCACTAAGCTGGTAGGCTGGCTAACAGCCTGCTGCCTGGCCTGCATCCTATCTCATTGTGGAGCTAGAGCCCTGTCTATGTTGGTAGATAAGATGAGAGCACCCCTCCAACTAGGATGGAGTCCGTCACTCCTCAGCAGACCAGGCTTGGTCCTGTTTGTGGGTGAGTCCCAGAAAGAGGCCCAGTTATCTACAAATTATATATTGTAACATACTTCCATGTCGTTTTAATCAATAAACTATACTGAACAAAAATATAAACACAACATGCAACAATTTCAACGGTTTTACTGAGTTACAGTTCATATACGGAAATCAGTCAATTGAAATAAATTCATTAGGCCCTAATCTACCCACTGGGGAGCCAGGCCCAGCCAATCAGAATGAGTTTTTCCCTACAAAAGGGCTTTATTACAGACAGAAATACTCTGTTTCATCAGCTGTCCGGGTGGCTGGTCTCAGATGATCCCGCAGGTGAAGAAGCCGGATGTGGAGATCCTGGGCTGGCGTGGTTACACGTGGTCTGTGGTTGTGAGGCCGGTTGGACATAATGCCAAATTCTCTAAAACGACGTTGGTAGAGAAATTAACATTACATTCTCTGGCAACAGCTCTGGTGGACATTCCTGCAGTCAGCTTGCCAATTGCACTCTCCCTCAAAACTTGAGATATCTGTGGCATTGTGTTGTGTGACAAAACTGCACATTTTAGAGTGGCCTTTTATTGTCCCCAGCACAAGGTGCTCCTGTGTAATGATCATGCTGTTTAATCAGCTTCTTGATATGCCACACCTGTCAGGTGGATTATCTTTGCAAAGGAGAAATGCTCACTAACAGTGATGTAAACAAATGTGTGCACAACATTTGAGAAAAATAAGCTTTTTGTGTGTATGGACAATTTCTGGGATCTTTTATTTCAGCTCATGAAACATGGGACCAACACTTCACATGTTGCATTTATATTTTTGTTCAGTAAACATCATACCTAAAAACACTTTGATTCTAAAGGTAAAAATGTTAGCATGAACAGATAGACTGTCGCATGGAATGTACGTCATGATTATCAGCCGAAGAGATGATTCCAATGGACTTTCTTCAGCTAGCTAACATTAGCTATTTAACCCTGCTTTTATAGCTAAAATGCCGAAACGATGTTGCGTACCATTTTGTTTGAACAATAGTAGGAGAAAATACCACCAAATTAAGTTTAAACTGCCCAAGGACCAGGTTAGACAAACCTCATGCTTTCAGGCTATACGCCGCGATGATGATGGAAAGCTCCGGTTTATCGACACGTGTGTGTTCGAAGCACTTAATTCACGGTAAGTTGCTAGCTAACACTTGTTTGTATCTAACTCGCTATGTGTATTGCCTGTGTAAACTTGGGGATTCTACCATGTAGGTGTAGATTTCGCCATAGGCTACTTTGGGCCATTTGGTAGGGTTGTCTGCACAGCTGGTCTCCGGCAAGTTGAAAGGACATATAGGCAAGCCAACAAGAATCAACTTGTATTTTCTAAATGACCGTTCAAGGGCTGGCAAAGACTGGAAGTAGTTACGCGACATATCTAAGACTAGTGAATTAGATCGAGACTAACTTCTCTCGCTAGCCAGCCATCTAACGTCAGTTAACCGGCGAAAAAGCTAGGGGTAAACAAACAGTGACATAAGTATTATGCGACAGCTTTACTAGCTTTATTGTCAGTGTTAGCAGGTTGGGTAACACAGAGTGGCAGAATAAGTATCATGCAAATAATTTGTTGTTGTGACAGCCAAGTATGTTAATGACACCTGATGCTGCTGAAAACGTTTATTGAAATAACAAAAAAGTGTCAGTAGTTTGCTCAGGATGATGCAAAAGTTAGGCTAATTACATGAGAGTGAAGGGAGTACCCTATGTCTGTACCCTTCTTGGGGGCGTGGTCACGTTAAGCCACGCCTCGCCGTGTGTATCTATACTCCGGTCGCCATATTGGGCTTCATCTACCCCCTTCTCAGTAGGAACTAGGAATTTCCGATAACACGTGAACGCGGCATTAGCATAGCAACTGCGAGTCTGGGCATAAAAGACAACATAACGAACGGTTATCTGTGGCTATTAAACTTTTGTTGCTTAACACTTTATTTGCCCCAGACATATTTTTTTGGTTCATTGCTCACTAACGTTAGCTGGCTGGCTTCGTTCTGATCCATATAGTAGAGGGCGTCTGCTTCGCCTCCCTCCATGAAGCGCTGCGATGCCCTCTGATTTTATATCTCTACTCAGCGCGGATCTCGACCTTAATTCCCCCAAATCTCTTTACTCTAAAGGTAAGACTTGTATACATGTTATGGCATGGCTGCATGTGCATTGTATTGCCATGGTTTTGGACTAGGACTGATGAACGGATAGATCACGGATTATTATCACGTTAGCTAGCAGCTAGCTATGCTTATAGCTAGCTAGTTAACTAGTAATGTGTGCATGATGGACAAACTAGCAGCTAACGTTAGGTAGCAGCAGGAGGCGTGTTGTGTTATTGTTTTCCCCCGGTGCACTCGTGGTTCGGTCCCCCATGACTATGGCATGGTTACAGTATCAAAACGTCAGGTCCAGTTTGCATTGTAACAAACCCCTCCTCGATTGCTTGCTGAATTTGTCACGATTGTTAGCATAGGTTAGCTAGCTACTTAGCTAGCAGTCTTTAGTTAAGCTGTTTAGTTAGCTATCTAGCCAGCAGATCCGGCCCGCTTGTATACAGCTGCACTAGCGTCATACAGGCTTCCTGTGTAATTTAAGGTTGTTTTCAGATGTAGTCCTCTTTAAAATAAACAATCTCAGTCCTCTTTAAAGTGAACTATTGGGTGAAATAAAGCAAAATATCTCAGTTATCTTTGTATTCACACTGCCCTTGCCTTTGAATGAGGACTCAGCTTTCTTGACAGCTCACTTCAACATCTTTGCATTCACATGGCTATGTTCCGAAAGGAACCAAGACCTTTTTCCAACATTCACTCAATGGACTCTGGGTAAATACACAGTGCAGGACAAGTCATACCATCAGAACCTGTTATCGGACAGCCAGGAATGTACCTGCATACATTTTGGAAGCTAATAGTTTACATTTAGTTACAAAATAAGACATACTAATAAAAATCAATATAATATTTACATGTAAAAATGACTGGTAACAGGATAAATGGCAGAAGAATAATTGCAGATTAAATAATGCTTTAATTGAAAAATGTGTACTCAAAATTATACCGCCAACCTGCACATCATATTTTTTTTTAGGTTGTGGGACTAATGTGAGGGGCCTATGGCAGGGGAAATGGTGTTGCAGTAGCCTATAGTGCTTGGTGTAAATAAATTAGAAGTGAACCTGGAGAGTTTGTTGTGTTCACATTGCACTAAAAGAGGGAACCGAACCACAGACTTCAAGTGAACCGAACTCAGAACACCTCTCGAGATTGTCTCAGTTCGGTTCGCTTCGGGGTCTCTTTTGAGGGGTCCGAGTTCTTTTGGCGTGTCTGAGTTCTTTATCTCACACTGAGTTCCCCAAAATTGTCTGAAAGGGACCAAGTGTGAAAACACCCTAAGACACCACAGAGCCAGCGCAAGATATGTCTTGGAAAAAGTTCCCTCAATCCATGGATGAGAAATGCGCTGTACTCTGAATATTCCCATTATCCCAACTGTCACACCAAGAAGATTGAATGACTGCTAGTTTTTAAGTAAACTGCAGTTTTCGTCCTTGTGCTAGATGGCAGAAGCCACAGCAGCCATTATGGAATGACACATGGCGTTGAACAACAAAGGAGCTGATTTGGCTGACACTGCCATTCCAAAATGTCTGCTGTGGTTGCTGCTACACGGACATGCCCGGTGCCTAAATTGATTACGTTTGTTGTGCAGCGAGAGTGGAGTGGAGACAAACAGATTGTCAGTTCAGTTCAGTCAGTTGTCCTGATGAGCCCTTCCCAGCTAGCTAGTTTAGGCTTGTGGCTAGAAACTTCAAGAATTTGAAAGAATTTGGAACTTCTCTGCCAAAATTGGGAATCATTGTTTTATCAGAGTAAACGTAAAAAAAAGTAACAGAGTAAAAAAGTAAAGTTAGACGTTAATGCCGTAGTTATAGTGAAAATCACTATAATAAATGTGCTTTACCTGTCACCCTGGCCTGATATTGGCTACAATATCTAGCTACCTCTCCTTACAGCGACAAGTGGGAGCAAAGGACACTGTGCCCCGTGTTGTCGGCTTGCAGCGCAAACTCTCCCCATTGAGCAGTGTAGACTGTATCACGGCGACCTCCAGATGACTACTACCAATATATCCTATTTGAAATCAAATCAAGTGGGATGATTTTTTTTCATGAGCATGGTCTTATTTCTATTGCAGCATATTGGATGACTCTCATTCATATTCCATTATTCCAGTTCAATGTAACAGCGATAGGTTTAGGCTACTACATGATACTCAAATTTTTACTATACCCCTCATGAGGTTGCTACAACCTAGCCTCGTTTACAACGTAGGTGCACACAGGTCGTGAGACAAATTTGAGGTGACCGACAGTGACATTCAATACCGCCTTGCATACTCTTGCCTGCATCTAGCTGATATAGGGTGTAATCATTAGTCCAACAGTTGCAAACGAGAGATTCTATTGGACAAATTCAGGTATGTTTATCCCCATTTTGTGCCGTTTAAGAAACTTTTTTCAACAGAATCGGCGGAATGAATACACCCCTGATCACGGGTAAAGATTTCACGCTCATAACAGCCACATTGTATTCCTTCTCTTCCCATCGCTTGTGGACTTCAATGCACCACAAATCAGCTGTATGTGACCAGGCAAAAAAGCCTTTCAAAGCCAAACCTCTACAAACTGCCTACATCGTTGTCACCATATTAGCTAAAGTAACGTCATAGTCAGCATAGCTAATAGAACTAACACGTTAGTAAACCCGCTACAATCGTGCAGTAACGTTAGTGTACAGTCAGTAAGCAGTTACACCGGCGGGCCCCGGTGGCAATACATTAGTAATACCAAAGGCTTACCTTGACTTGGAAGAGTTCCAGTGTTGTGTTGGAAAGTCATAGCCAGCTGTTTGAGCAGGGTGTTTCAGTACTCTAAACTAGCTAGCTGCAAATGACAGTCTCTCTCTATTTCTCTCTTGCTTTTCCTTCATTTTGGAATAAATTAATTTGTTCAAAACTCTTCAACTATCGTCTTTCTCTCTTTGAGTCAACTACTCACCACATTTTATACACTGCAGTGCTAGCTAGCTGTAGGTTATGCTTTCAGTACTAGATTAATTCTCTGATCCTTTGATTGGGTGGACAACATGTCAGTTTATGCTACAAGAGCTCTGATAGGCTGGAGGACGTCATAATTACTGTGTAAGTCTATGGAAGGGGGTGAGAACCATGAGCCTCATAGGTTTTGTATTGAAGTCAATGTACCCAGAGGAAGACGGAAGCTAGCTGTCCTCCGGCTACACCATGTTGCTCCTCAATAGAGTGCTGTTGAGGATACTGGAGACCTTCTTTGCAAAATAGTGTGTTTTAATCAGTTATTTGGTGACGTGATTATATTTAGTATAGTTTCATCTAAAAAAGATAACTTTTTAATGTTTTACCATTTTAATTTTTATGAAATTCACTGAAGAGGATGGTCCTCCCCTTCCTCCTCTGTGGAGCCTCCACTGGTTTCAGATGAGTGAAAGTGGCCTTATCTTTGTGTGCTTGCACTTGTCGTGTGGATGTGGGTGTTATTGGCAAGTTCACCTTCATTCATTGGCAGGCCTTGTCAAAAGTGAAGTAGATTGACGTAAAAGTGGAAGGAAGGTTAGATCATGATTTCCTCAGAATTAGTTATATTAAGCATGATGCAGTAGCTATATTATCTAGCTGCTTTGCCAGTTGATGTGGTGGCTGGTGGGTGCTGACTGAGTCATGGCCGACGCAAAGCTGCTCTTGTGATAACACTGTGCTATGAACAGGCTCCATTGTCCTCTCTCTGCTCAGTCCACTACTCCTTCAGTCCAGCTGTGTCTGAATGTGATCAAAGCCTAGGGGGTTTCAGTTTAAAGACCTTCTACAGGTGGCAGATATGGCTGCCTTGCAAAACATTTGAGTAAAAATGTACACTGCGCAGTTGTTATGACGAGTTTTCTGGTATCAAGTAATTCATGATGCAAGAAGATATTTAACACTTAGATGGAGAGTTGATGCAAATTATTTAATAGATACGGTACCGGGTTCGTATAACAAATGGCACGTGCTTTCCCTCGTCATCCGAACTCTGGACAAAGGAAATCTCTCAGTTTATATACTTAATGTTACACGTTTCTTCAACAACATCTGGTAACCTTCAGTGGGCACCCCCCACTCTGATGGTATCACCCTGTACCCAAGTCAGTATATTCCATCTATCAATCATTCTAAAATAAACCCTAGTAAGCTCCCTCGACATAATGGAATCCTTAGCATTCAGACTCTGTGGCACCAAGAGTTACCTAAAATAAATAATAATTAATTAATAATAATTGGTCATTTAGCAGACGCTCTTATCCAGAGCGACTTACAAGAGCAATTAGGGTTAAGTGCCTTGCTCAAGGGCACATCGACAGATTTTTCACCTAGTCGGCTCGGGGATTAGAACCAGCGACCTTTCGGTTACTGGCACAACGCTCTTAACCACTAAGCTACCTGCCGCCCTATCTAACAGATTTAACTTTGTTCATACAACACTATGACAAGACGTTATATCAATCCACCATTTATTTTTATTTTGTTGTATGTAAAATTCCCCTTGTCTAACCTTACTTAAACCCAACAATTCACATAAAACTTCATATCAACTAAAATTTTCCCCAATCAGTAGTATAGATATATGTTTAAAGCCTAAACTAAGCTAGATAACTGAGAATTCATCCCCCTCTACTTTCTATACCTGAATCCAACCAGATTCTCAATATATGTAATCAACAAAGGTATACATTCTCAGTCACCTAGCTCATGCACAATCAAACCTCTATGGACTCAGTCTGAGTAAAAGATCGATACGATTAACTACTATATTCACGCTTAATATCTATGTAGGCAAAACCTCAATTATACATAAGGAAAAATCCCACATAGACCATACAAGAAAAACATACATAAAATGAATGTTGAACATCATGACATCATCCAACCAGATACATTGATTCATGACAATTTCTAAGTTACATGTAAACTACAATATAGGTACAGTGGGTAGAACAAGTATTTGATACACTGCCGATTTTGCAGGTTTTCCTACTTACAAAGCATGTAGAGGTCTGTAATTTTTATCATAGGTACACTTCAACTGTGAGAGACGGAATCTAAAACAAAAATCCAGAAAATCACATTGTATGATTTTAAAGTAATTAACTTGCATTTTATTGCATGACATAAGTATTTGATCACCTACCAACCAGTAAGAATTCCGGCTCTCACAGACCTGTTAGTTTTTCTTTAAGAAGCCCTCCTGTTCTCCACTCATTACCTGTATTAACTGCACCTGTTTGAACTCGTTACCTGTATAAAAGACACCTGTCCACACACTCAATCAAACAGACTCCAACCTCTCCACAATGGCCAAGACCAGAGAGCTGTGTAAGGACATCAGGGATACAGTTGTAGACCTGCACAAGGCTGGGATGGGCTACAGGACAATAGGCAAACAGCTTGGTGAGAAGGCAACAACTGTTGGCGCAATTATTCGAAAATGGAAGAAGTTCAAGATGATGGTCAATCACAATTGGTCTGGGGCTCCATGCAAGATCTCACCTCGTGGGGCATCAATGATCATGAGGAAGGTGAGGGATCAGCCCAAAACTACACGGCAGGACCTGGTCAATGACCTGAAGAGAGCTGGGACCACAGTCTCAAAGAAAACCATTAGTAACACACTACGCCGTCATGGATTAAAATCCTGCAGCGCACGCACGGTCCCCCTGCTCATGCCAGCACATGTCCAGGCCCGTCTGAAGTTTGCCAATGCCCATCGGGATGATCCAGAAGAGGAATGGGAGAAGGTCAAGTGGTCTGATGAGACAAAAATAGAGCTTTTTGGTCTAAACTCCACTCGCCGTGTTTGGAGGAAGAAGAACCCCAAGAACACCATCCCAACCATGAAGCATGGAGGTGGAAACATCATTCTTTGGGGATGCTTTTCTGCAAAGGGGACAGGACGACTGCACCGTATTGAGGGGAGGATGGATGGGGCCATGTATCGCAAGATCTTGGCCAACAACCTCCTTCCCTCAGTGAGAGCATTGAAGATGGGTCGTGGCTGGGTCTTCCAGCATGACAACGACCCGAAACACACAGCCAGGGCAACTAAGGAGTGGCTCCGTAAGAAGCATCTCAAGGTCCTGGAGTGGCCTAGCCAGTCTCCAGACCTGAACCCAATAGAAAATCTTTGGAGGGAGCTGAAAGTCCGTATTGCCCAGCGACAGCCCCGAAACCTGAAGGATCTGGAGAAGGTCTGTATGAAGGAGTCGGCCAAAATCCCTGCTGCAGTGTGTGCAAACCTGGTCAAGACCTACAGGAAACGTATGATCTCTGTAATTGCAAGCAAAGGTTTCTGTACCAAATATTAAGTTCTGCTTTTCTGATGTATCAAATACTTATGTCATTGAATAAAATGCTAATTAATTACTTAAAAATCATACAATGTGATTTTCTGGATTTTTGTTTTAGATTCCGTCTCTCACAGTTGAAGTGTACCTATGATAAAAATTACAGACCTCTACATGCTTTGTAAGTAGGAAAACCTGCAAAATCGGCAGTGTATCAAATACTTGTTCTCCCCACTGTATATGAACATATCCCAATAAAAACTTAATTCTTCATTGTCTTGATTCAGAGGAACCCCAAGCTTTTCTCTGGTCACATCTATAGATGAAGAATTTGTACTTTCCCTCCTTGCATTAATATTGACTGATACATCTCTAGCTGTAATCACTGGCATGTTAGTAATTGTTTGTACAGATCTCAAAATCAATCCCTGAAATATGGGAAAACACCTCTTAACTATGGCTACAATAATTAATATGGCCACTAGGGGACCTAGAATGCTTGCCATCCATGTTCCTATTGAATTACCACTAAAAACCCTAGAAAATACTTCAACAGCATCCAAATTGCTATATCCCCCTAATATTTTTGAATCTCTTTTCGTATTGTTAATTCCATCCTGTATTTCTCTAATATTTCCCATAGCTTTAGTTAAATTCCCAAATCCTTCCTATTCTGATGGCAAGTATGTACAACATGCATCTCCCCCTATAATCGCATACACTCCCCCTTTAGCTCTTGTAATAGCATCCAATGCTATGCGGTTAACAATTGCATATTGTCTAATGAGTGCCATTTCAGACCCAATTGCTTGAAAACCCAAGACTGTTAATAGGTACCATGTTCAACTCTGTTCAACCCTGACTATGTTTCCATAATATGCCTGAGGAGAGATACAAAGGATAACACTCTGGTTTCAGTCACTGATAAATCAGGACAGCCTTGGATTAGTTAGGAGTGAGGAATTCAACCCTAGGTCAGATCAGATAAAGATAGAAAACAAACATTCCTCTTTCACACCCCAAACCCAGTGAGATGAACCAATTAAGTTCTTGCTTAGCGCCACATACAGTGGCGAAAAAAAGTATTTAGTCAGCCACCAATTGTGCAAGTTCTCCCACTTAAAAAGATGAGAGAGGCCTGTAATTTTCATCATAGGTACACGTCAACTATGACAGACAAAATGAGAAAAAAAAATCCAGGAAATCACATTGTATGATTTTTTAATGAATTTATTTGCAAATTATGGTGGAAAATAAGTATTTGGTCAATAAAAAAAGTTTCTCAATACTTTGTTACAAACCCTTTGTTGGCAAAGACACAGGTCAAACGTTTTCTAATAGGTTTTCACACACTGTTGCTGGTATTTTGGCCCATTCCTCCATGCAGATCTCCTCTAGAGCAGTGATGTTTTGGGGCTGTCGCTGGGCAACACGGACTTTCAACTCCCTCCAAAGATTTTCTATGGGGTTGAGATCTGGAGACTGGCTAGGCCACTCCAGGGCCTTGAAATGCTTCTTACGAAGCCACTCCTTCGTTGCCCGGGCGGTGTGTTTGGGATCATTGTCATGCTGAAAAACCCAGCCACGTTTCATCTTCAATGCCCTTGCTGATGGAAGGAGGTTTTCACTCAAAATCTCACGATACATGGCCCCATTCATTCTTTCCTTTACACGGATCAGTCGTCCTGGTCCCTTTGCAGAAAAACAGATGTTTCCACCCCCATGCTTCACAGTAGGTATGGTGTTCTTTGGATGCAACTCAGCATTCTTTGTCCTCCAAACACGACGAGTTGAGTTTTTACCAAAAAGTTCTATTTTGGTTTCATCTGACCATATGACATTCTCCCAATCCTCTTCTGGATCATCCAAATGCACTCTAGCAAACTTCAGACGGGCCTGGACATGTACTGGCTTAAGCAGGGGGACACGTCTGGCACTGCAGAATTTGAGTCCCTGGCGGCGTAGTGTGTTACTGATGGTAGGCTTTGTTACTTTGGTCCCAGCTCTCTGCAGGTCATTCACTAGGTCCCCCCGTGTGGTTCTGGGATTTTTGCTCACCGTTCTTGTGATCATTTTGACCCCACGGGGTGAGATCTTGCGTGGCGCCCCAGATCGAGGGAGATTATCAGTGGTCTGGTATGTCTTCCATTTCCTAATAATTGCTCCCACAGTTGATTTCTTCAAACCAAGCTGCTTACCTATTGCAGATTCAGTCTTCCCAGCCTGGTGCAGGTCTACAATTTTGTTTCTGGTGTCCTTTGACAGTTCTTTGGTCTTGGCCATAGTGGAGCTTGGAGTGTGACTGTTTGAGGTTGTGGACAGGTGTCTTTTATACTGATAACAAGTTCAAACAGGTGCCATTAATACAGGTAACGAGTGGAGGACAGAGGAGCCTCTTAAAGAAGTAGTTACAGGTCTGTGAGAGCCAGTAATCTTGCTTGTTTGTAGGTGACCAAATACTTATTTTCCACCATAATTTGCAAATAAATTCATAAAAAAATCCTACAATGTGATTTTCTGGAGAAAGAAAATCTCAATTTGTCTGTCATAGTTGATGTGTATCTATGATGAAAATTACAGGCCTCTCTCATCTTTTTAAGTGGGAGAACTTGCACAATTGGTGGCTGACTAAATACTTTCCCCCCCCACTGTATGTACTCATCTAAACCTTTCAATGTAAAAATACACATCAATCCCTCATAGGTCTCATATCAATACATCCCAATACTTCAAACATATATAGTTACTACTATATGAATACTGCAACATAAAAATTCAACATGTTCCTGATATAAGACACACTCCTTGCATCAACCTTATATCTTCCAAACAGTAATATAAAAAAATGTATATTCTAAATAAATCATATAAGTGTATCCTAACACATTAAAACTAATGTAGCGTTATTTTAACCATAATATATATTTAAGACATTTATCTTGCGATTGTACCAGCACTACCAGGGCATGCTGAGAATAGTTTCAACATCTTTAGCTCACATAACTTCTTTACCCATATTACAAGTAGTATAACTATCAATATCTAATGCATTAATAGCAGTGTCAACATCTTTAGTTATGAACATATTAATAACTTACTCAAATCCATAAGTAAGCTTACAACTCATAACTGTAATCCAATTAATTATCCTAAAACAAATTTAGAATGACAATTCTTAGTGATTCACATTGGTCCTATCACTCAAAGTTAAAACCCTCAACTTAGCACCCATGAGACTGGCAGAATGTACATTTATATTAACATACAGTATAACTATCCATAATTCTCGTATTACCTTCCTCATCACGAGAATAACTACAGATCATTATCACAATGCATTCTTAGTCCAAATTACTATAAATTTAGCAGTGTATATACCTTCTACATCAACCTCATACCCAAATTATCAAATTTAGAGAAGTCCAAATTAATTATAGACACAGCTGACCAACCCCAGTCCTTCCCCGGCACTCAATCTTCTGGCATTTCATTATGTTCTTCAGGTAGCTTTATATTTCAACTTGAATTGCCCATAACAATGTCCCAATTTCAATGTCTCATCCGAGCAGCTACCATCTCTACCCCCCATTCTGTCTCGTCCATTTGCCAACCAGTATACCAACAACATGAGAAATGTTGTATTTGAACGGATCTCTCTCCATCCTCACTCCCCGTGGACTCCTGTCACACTCCACATGGACTCCTGTCACACTCCACATGGACTCCTGTCACACTCCAGCGAGACACACTCCAGCGAGAAAAGCATGAGATAAAAAACAGTTGATAGCTTCCATTGGATGTTGTACATCGGTTGCAGGTAGAAGTGGTGCTGTACAGTAACGTCTTCAACGCCTTTGTTGCTCATCTTCAGCCGGTTTAGACGTTTTTTTTTAGGTTCACACCGTTCTTGACCGAATTATCCCTGCTATGCATTCCAGACACCATCTGTAGTTACCTCGAGAGAGGACAGATCATAACAGTAGCTGAGTTAATTTCTAATCCAAGAAATCCATGTAAGCATTGACTATATGACAATTTATTATGTTTTTACCAATTTTTACTAATACACTCTCCTTATCACCCTATCGAATCAGCCAGAGCATGTAGCTCATCAGTAGCCTTCCCATTGTCATCCTTATCTCCCTCATCTCTAGGTCGGCGGTTTCCTCATGGTACTCTGGTACAGTGGTTTAGATGATACCAGGTCGATCTCCCCTCTATCCATACAGCCGTTGGTGTAGCCTGGATGACGATGTATGGGCCCTTTTTAGCTCGGAATCTTCTTCCGTCACTAGGGTCTCCGATCAGGTAGAGTCCCTCTCAATCCACCAACATCGGTCTGTGGAGTGTGTCCTTCTGGCAGCGTACCAATAGGGAAGCTGAGAGTCACTGCTGCAAAGACACACAGACAGACACAAAAGAAAACAATTATCCTCTTCTGGGGTTGGACCTCTCCTACAGTGAGACACCTGGATCTAGGTATCTGTCTCTGTTACTTTCCCCTCCATCGAAGTAGCCAGCAACACCTAGTACTGACCTCCTGTAATCCTTTACCGCCACAAAGCCTCCAGGGTGCAGAAAATGCTCAGATTCTCCTGCTAGGTTGGGCAGATTTGCCTTCACCCGTGGGAACAAAGTCTTAAAAACATTGTTAGGTGATACACAGTATGCTACTATACCATGTCTTCTTATCAGTCAGGAGAAGCCTTGAGATTAGGAAGTGCACATCCTTACAGCTCATTGTAGTCCACTAGTTTCATAGACAGGCCTCCTCTACAACCTGCCTCCTACCACAAATACACTTGCACATAAAACATTTAATCTAACCCATAACACATTAATTACTACTGCTCATATTCTTAATACAATTTGCCTATTTACCAAAAAGGCCCATTTGACCAGTACTTCCCCCCTTTGGACACATGACTCACATCGTGATTCATGCGTTCAAAAAACAAAACAACAACATTGCATGTTAAACCAAAATATTAAATTAAAATGACAACCTTTGATAATACCTTAACTTAATTGTATCCCATAAGGTAATTCAAGAATAGTAAAATTGACTAGCGACAGGTATCCATCATTCAGGGATAGCACTCTCTCCCTGTCCTTGTCATGGTCCGAATCATATATATAGGACTATTGCCAAATTATAAACTTCTTCATAATTATCATTGATTATATAACCCTCAACGCGGTATAATAAATTACCTTAAATTCCTCATCCTATGTCTCTCGGTTTTCCAGTGTGGGTGATCAAATCACACTAGAAAGTCAGGACAGAGGTCAGAGGTCAATCAAATCCTTCAAAGAAGTGCTTCATTTTATAGTAGACTAATCCTTAACAACAGTCAAAACATTTCATACATATCGTATCCCCAGTGTACAGTAAGACTTCATTACAGTTATTATCAAAATAAATCAAGTTTCATTAAAACTCACTTAGAAAATAAAACTTGTCCCTTTAAGACATATAATTTCTAACCCGTGAAAACCCCCTCAACTAAATTAAATAGTCCACTTAATGAGTCAAACATGTTTTAACACCACTACCCAATGTACATAACAAGTGTATTGTGTGGTTATTTGCAAACCATATGATAAACAAAACAAAAAAATGGCCAGGCCTTGTGTTAGTTGGTAGCTCCCTTCACTGCCTACTCCGTATATTTTCATACTTATCAAACTGCCAAATGTAACTAACATCTCTTCCTAAGACCACATACACGGGAACATCTGTAAAAGATAATGAAAGCCCTTTTCTCCTGGAAAATAAAGTTTACAAATGGTTAACATTTACTTGTAATCATCAACAAGCATGGCAACGATAATTCCACTGTCTTCCCTTAACTCATTAATCGTTTGTTTCTATTTAATTCCTCGTGACTACTCCAGAAGAAGATGACATAAAATCTCTCAAAAGATGAAAACCACTCAAGGTTCTCTGAGTTTACAATTAGTATGTTTAATTGATTACCCTTTAGACTTCATTCTCTGTAATTCTCACAATGATTATTCAACCCCAAAATCGGCTACATTTGATCCCATATCAAATTATCATGGTATCGTTACTGGATCACTGTCCAACGACACAGGTAATATCTGTTTCCCCTTAGATTGTTTCTGTCACCCCTATAAATTTAATATTTTAGTCATTCGCAAATATAATCAATTACTACGCATAAAGAATCAGTGATATTTGATCCCAAGCGTCTAATAAAAAGGTGTTTGAGATGTGATATCCTATGTCTTCCTTAACATATATACTGTAGGGTACTTCCACCAATCCTATAAGAAATAATCCTACTCAAAACACATCAGATAATACCACGTTTCATTAATTGGAATAGACACCTTCTAATATAAACCTATAACCCCTTTCTGGTAATGTAATCATCGCAACCTGTTGCATTGATGTATTAAAATATAAACCTATTGTTTAATAAATCCAGAACCTACAAAAATGTGTACTTCCCCATCAGCGTAATAGTCAAAACTACCTCCCATTGTTCAACGTACCAGAAACAGATTATCGTTTTTAGAATTAGTTAACTGTCTACATAACTCACTGGTGTTACGCAAACTATAGAATTGAATAACAATAATTAAAAATAGTCAAAGAACGTTTCTTATTCAACTATTCAGATTTCTGCTTCACATTACCCCCTGCGTCCTTTACATCCCGATATAGACCAGCGAGCACGACTGTCTTTCACCCGCGGACTAAATCATGGCATTAGTCAATTCTATTCACAAACCACTACTACCTAATAACATATTTGCATTCACGTTACTTGAAGGCATTATTTTAATACTAGTCTACTCAAACAATCTAATTCGACATGTTAAGCTACTTTCCTTTTAACCCAGAAAACCCTCTACAATCTCTATTATTCTCTACCTCTGTCTTTCCATCCAATGTTACTTTAGCAGGTGACAAATTATTGTTAAATTATAGTCAAAACAAACAAAACATCTATTCACAGGGAGGCCACTTTAATTACTATGTTATGCTAGGCCACCATGGGTTGGTAGGACAATCCCTTTCGTGTAATCTAATCAATGCAACCAGTGATCCCACTACACCAAACTTAACCCATTATGTCCCTTACAACTCGCTCGAGTTCAGCGAGCTCCAGTCGCTAACACCCGCAGACAAAAACATGGAAACTCTTCCATTCTTACTAGTATACAAAAACAAAACCCATTCTCAAACAGCGTTCTGCATTTACCTCTATCGTAGGGTTAAAAAACTAACTTGACAACTTTCACAATCCTAGATTGCTGTTGTAGCTTTATGTTTTGGTTTAGTGTCTCTGTTACGATATTGGGTCAGTAACATTTCTGTAGTGATCTCAGCTAAAAGTTTCTATATTCCTCAGTTAATGTTATCAATTAAGATCATAGCCACAGCTCTTATGAAACCACCAATCCGCCATTATTAGAAGTCAGCAGGTCTATGTAACTGTCCTGTAGTTACAGGCTACAGGTAACAAACCAAACACGTGCTGTAGTTGACAAGCATACATTCAATTTGTATCCCATAGTATTAATATTCAATTTAGTTATTTAAATTACGACTCCATGCACAGTAGTTTAAGCTAGCAAACCATTTAGGCAACTCAAAAAATGTCTACCTCGAAATCGTCTCACTATTCCGATGGCATAAGTGAGTCTTTCCATTTGAACCAAGCACGCTGCTAAATCGTCCATTCTACATCACCAAACCAAACACTGTTTGCAGCATCTGTCTAACCAACACATTCCAACAGTTGAATTACACTCAGAAACCCAGATTTTACTCTATACCATTGACTCAATGCTATTGAAATGACAAAGAAATCCCGCAAATAGCCCAATTACAATAGTTTGTCGTCTTAACATCTGATCCATATTGAAATTACTTCACTTCCTCACCATAGCTCCTCAATGATAATTTATTTAATGGAAACCCCAAATTGGCTTTGTACTATGTTATAAGTTACGTCTATAAATTCCAGTCCTTATGGGCAGTTTATTCCTTAAACCTTATCGCTATCACATGATCCATCAAAGGCACCAACTCCGAAAACTTTTATTTATCATTTCCCACCCTTGACGTACGTCTACGTTTTGGGGTTAACGTATTGGATACTAATAATATTCCAATTATTACTTCATCAAATCTCTAGTAATTGCTTAAACACCCATAAAATTCATCATATTTTAATATATTCACATAATCCACCTAGAACGTTAGAACTCCTAGGTACTCACATCAAACAATCCTTTTGTGTTTTTAAACGATTCTCAATCGACACAAATCAACTTCTTCAAACATACTCCCGAGTAGTGCAGCGGTCTAAGGCACTGCATCTCAGTGCTTGAGGCGTCACTACATACCCCCTGGTTCGATTCCAGGCTGTATCACAACTGGCCGTGATTGGGAGTCCCATAGGGCGGCGCACAATTGGCCCAGCGTCGTCCGGGTTTGGCCGGTGTAGGCCGTCATTGTAAATAAGAATTTGTTCTTAACTGACTTGCCTAGTTAAATAAAGGTAAAATAAAAATTAATAAAATACTCCCAGCGGAACCAAAAAACAGACTGTAGTTTCCAGGACACTGCCTTGCCTTTCATGGGATCCTCCCAGAAAATACAGACTTTTCCACTTCTCTCGAAAATAACCTCACGCTCTCCATACCACTCCTATGACCTAATTCTGTTATATATCGAAACTTCTTATCCAAACTTATATCAAATTATCATACCCATTTCTATAATTTATTATGTACCCTTCAGATTAAAATTACTTTCTGCTCTTTGTTCATAAGGTAGCCCATGTTGTTCCATTCAATTACTTAACTTCGTTAGCTGACTTTTTCTCCTTATTAATTATATTCCAGGTCATCGTGCGCTCATTAAATCGCATGCTTTATACGCCTCTTTCATATAATCTAAATCCCATTTAGTGTTGCTTACGGCGATATTGTCAATTATATATTTATTATCTGTAACTTATCCTTTTTAAAAATACCTTCTTGAAGATACTCATTATCTGTCCATGCTGATAAATCACTGAGAAATGGTTCCCCATAGAAAAATCCTAATTTACTTAACATCCATTCGCACATTGTCTGATTTTCAATACTTTTAAAAGAGACTTGTTTTAAATGCGGATTTGTCTGTAATAATTTCGTAATTTCCCTTCGCTCTCCGAGGTAAATGAAGCTCTGATTTATTCTTAATGGTGACTGTCATGCCAGATTCCAGTCTACTAAGTTGGCTATCCCTTGCTTTTATTAGTTCATGCACTATTAGTAATCAAATACTTGAATAAAATCCCCAACTTGATCTTTATTAAAATTTCATTTTCCTATTTTGTCAATGGTGCTATGATTCAACATGCTCATTGTGTCTGCTCTCTCTCCTGGCCGCTTTGAGTAATTCACAAAGGAGTAATTATCCCTTCACCAAGAGGACTGAACATAGGCCTCAAACCCATTCTTTATGATGTTTATAAACACCAAAGGACTCAAACCTCTAACAAAATGCCTACAACCTTTAACAAATGTTGTTGAGGACTTCTTAACAAATCTAACACTTTATGATGATTCTTACACACCACAGGACTCAAACCTCACAACCTCTATCTTTATAATCTCGTCTCGTTAAGGACTTGAACCTCTTAACAACTTTATAATGATTTTTCACATTAAAGGACTCAAACCTCTATCTTTATGTCGTTCACATTAAAAGACCCTACGCCCAATCTTGTTAAACCCACTCTCCTTCTCCTCTGTTTTTTTACTCATTACTCTGAACAAACCCTGTTTAAAATCATAGCACCATGTCATTGTCTAATTTGATATTTCTCCTTACATCTGTTTACGTACTTGAAAACCACTCATCTATTCCCCTCAAAAAAATATTGAATTTTAAACGTTCGTTACAGCTCAGCTTTACTACAGATAAACAGAATTTGACATAATCCAAAAAAATGAAAGTCTGCTTACCTGTTATTTCGGCTGTAAACTGCATCTTTTCGTGACGCCAATCTGCTATGACGAGTTTCTCTGGTATCAAGTAATTCATGATGCAAGAAGATATTTAACACTTAGATGGAGAGTTGATGCAAATTATTTAATAGATACGGTACCGGGTTCGTATAACAAATGGCACGTGCTTTCCCTCGTCATCCGAACTCTGGACAAAGGAAATCTCTCAGTTTATATACTTCATGTTACACGTTTCTTCAACAACATCTGGTAACCTTCAGTGGGCACCCCCCACTCTGATGGTATCACCCTGTACCCAAGTCAGTATATTCCATATATCAATCATTCTAAGAAAAACCCTAGTAAGCTCCCTCGACATAATGGAATCCTTAGCATTCAGACTCTGTGGCACCAAGAATTACCTATCTAACAGATTTAACTTTGTTCATACAACACTATGGCAAGACATTATATCAGCTGTCTTGGTGCATGAGGTTTGCTAGTGGATTTGGACCTCTCTCTTATTCATCGTTGGCTAGTCATCTAGGCCTAACTGGGCTTGCAGCGAAGCACTACTGCTGTTTTTTTTCTCCACATGTAGGCTGACATAGGCCTAACTCAACTAAAAATGTTTATTTTTTTTCTCTGAACTTGGTCTCTCTCTCTCCACAGTTCACAGATGCTCTGTGCATGGACTACCTGCCTCCTGACACAATGGTTCAGACATCTGTCCGGACCTTGTGTGTGTTACACTAATGAGCCAGTGTATTAGTGGCCATGCCATGCTAACAGGAGCTGGCCATATGGTGCTGCTGTCTAACGTGATGAGGGGTGTGTAGCCTATTTAGATGACAGTAATTGGCTAAGGACGATAGCAGTGTTGCTGCTTCATAAACACTTCTAATGAACACATCTCAAGTGGTTTACTGTTTGTAGAGTGGCTACATCTTATATCATCATCATGGATAGATCTTGGCTATGCTATCCATGATAAAGGTGAAATAAATAAATAAATAGACAGCTTATTATACACTGCTCAAAAAAATAAAGGGAACACTAAAATAACACATCCTAGATCTGAATGAATGAAATAATCTTATTAAATACTTTTTTCTTTACATAGTTGAATGTGCTGACAACAAAATCACACAAAAATTATCAATGGAAATCAAATTTATCAACCCATGGAGGTCTGGATTTGGAGTCACCCTCAAAATTAAAGTGGAAAACCACACTACAGGCTGATCCAACTTTGATGTAATGTCCTTAAAACAAGTCAAAATGAGGCTCAAATCAAATCAAAAATCAAATTTTATTGGTCACATGCGCCGAATACAACAGGTGCAGACATTACAGTGAAATGCTTACTTACAGCCCTTAACCAACAGTGCATTTATTTTAAACAAAAAAAGTAAGAATAAAACAACAACAAAAAAAGTGTTGAGAAAAAAAGAGCAGAAGTAAAATAAAGTGACAGTAGGGAGGCTATATATACAGGGGGGTACCGTTGCAGAGTCAATGTACGGGGGCACCGGCTAGTTGAGGTAGTTGAGGTAATATGTACATGTGGGTAGAGTTAAAGTGACTATGCATAAATACTTAACAGAGTAGCAGCAGCGTAAAAAGGATGGGGTGGGGGGGCAGTGCAAATAGTCCGGGTAGCCATGATTAGCTGTTCAGGAGTCTTATGGCTTGGGGGTAGAAGCTGTTGAGAAGTCTTTTGGACCTAGACTTGGCACTCCGGTACCGCTTGCCGTGCGGTAGCAGAGAGAACAGTCTATGACTAGGGTGGCTGGAGTCTTTGACAATTTTGAGGGCCTTCCTCTGACACCGCCTGGTATAGAGGTCCTGGATGGCAGGAAGCTTTGCCCCAGTGATGTACTGGGCCGTACGCACTACCCTCTGTAGTGCCTTGCGGTCAGAGGCCAAGCAGTTGCCATACCAGGCGGTGATGCAACCAGTCAGGATGCTCTCGATGGTGCAGCTGTAGAATTTTTTGAGGATCTGAGGACCCATGTCAAATCTTTTTAGTCTCCTGAGGGGGAATAGGCTTTGTCGTGCCCTCTTCACGACTGTCTTGGTGTGTTTGGACCATGATAGTTCGTTGGTGATGTGGACACCAAGGAACTTGAAGCTCTCAACCTGTTCCACTACAGCCCCGTCGATGAGAATGGGGGCGTGCTCAGTCCTCTTTTTTTTCCTGTAGTCCACAATCATCTCCTTTGTCTTGGTCACGTTGAGGAAGAGGTTGTTGTCCTGGCACCACACGGCCAGATCTCTGACCTCCTCCCTATAGGCTGTTTCATCGTTGTCGGTGATCAGGCCTACCACTGTTGTGTCGTCGGCAAACTTAATGATGGTGTTTGAGTCGTGCCTGGCCATGCAGTCATGGGTGAACAGAGAGTACAGGAGGGGACTGAGCACGCACCCCTGAGGGGCCCCCGTGTTGAGGATCAGTGTGGCAGATGTGTTGTTACCTACCCTTACCACCTGGGGGCGGCCCGTCAGGAAGTCCAGGATCCAGTTGCAGAGGGAGGTGTTTAGTCCCAGGATCCTTAGCTTAGTGATGAGCTTAGAGGGCACTATGGTGTTGAATGCTGAGCTGTAGTCAATGAATAGCATTCTCACGTAGGTGTTCCTCTTGTCCAGGTGGGAAAGGGCAGTGTGGAGTGCGATAGAGATTGCATCATCTGTGGATCTGTTGGGGCGGTATGCAAATTGGAGTGGGTCTAGGGTTTCTGGGATTATGCTGTTGATGTGAGCCATGACCAGTCTTTCAAAGCACTTCATGGCTACAGACGTCAGTGCTACGGGTCGGTAGTCATTTAGGCAGGTTATCTTAGAGTTCTTGGGCACGGGGACTATGGTGGTCTGCTTGAAACATGTTGGTATTACAGACTCAGTCAGGGACATGTTGAAAATGTCAGTGAAGACACTTGCCAGTTGGTCAGCACATGCTCGGAGTACACGTCCTGGTAATCCGTCTGGCCCTGCGGCCTTGTGAATGTTGACCTGCTTAAAAGTCTTACTCACATCGGCTACGGAGAGCGTGATCACATAGTCATCCGGAACAGCTGGTGCTCTCATGCATGCTTCAGTGTTGCTTGCCTCGAAGCGAGCATAGAAGTGGTTTAGCTCGTCTGGTAGGCTTGTGTCACTGGGCAGCTCGCGGCTGTGCTTCCCTTTGTAGTCTGTAATAGTTTTCAAGCCCTGCCACATCCGACGAGCGTCAGAGCCAGTGTAGTATGATTCAATCTTAGACCTGTATTGACTCTTTGCCTGTTTGATGGTTCGTCGGAGGTCATAGCGGGATTTCTTATAAGCATCCGGGTTAGAGTCCCGTTCCTTGAAAGCGGCAGCTCTACCCTTTAGCTCAGTGCGGATGTTTCCTGTAATCCATGGCTTCTGGTTGGGGTATGTACGTACGGTCACTGTGGGGACGACATCATCGATGCACTTATTGATGAAGCCAGTGACTGATGTGGTGTACTCCTCAATGCTGTCTGAAGAATCCCGGAACATGTTCCAGTCTGTGCTAGCAAAACAGTCCTGTAGCTTAGCATCTGCGTCATCTGACCACTTTTCTTATTAACCGAATCACTGGTGCTTCCTGCTTCAGTTTTTGCTTATAAGCAGGAATCAGGAGGATAGAGTTATGGTCAGATTTGCCAAATGGAGGGCGAGGGAGAGCTTTGTATGCGTCTCTGTGTGTGGAGTAAAGGTGGTCTAGAGTTTTTTTCCCTCTGGTTGCACATTTAACATGCTGGTAGAAATTAGGTAGAACGGATTTAAGTTTCCCTGCATTAAAGTCCCCGGCCACTAGGAGCGCTGCATCTGGATGAGCGTTTTCCTGTTGATTAATGGCCTTGTACAACTCATTCAGTGCAATCTTAATGCCAGCATTGGTTTGTGGTGGTAAATAGACAGCTATGAAAAATATAGATGAAAACTCTCTTGGTAAATAGTGTGGTCTACAGCTTATCATAAGATACTCTACCTCAGGCGAGCAAAACCTCGAGACTTCCTTAGTATTTGATTTTGTGCACCAGCTGTTGTTTACAAATATACACAGACCGCCACCCCTTGTCTTACCAGAGTCAGCCGTTCTGTCCTGCCGATGTAGCGTATAGCCTGCTAGCTGAATGTTATCATTGTTGTCGTTCAGCCACGACTCCGTGAAACATAAGATATTACAGTTTTTAATGTCCCATTGGTAGGATAACCGTAATCTTAAATCGTCCATTTTATTCTCAAAAGCTTGAACGTTGGCTAATAGGATTGATGGAAGAGGCAGTTTACTCGCTCGCCGTCGGATCCTTACAAGGCACCCGGATCTGCGTCCGCGATATCTCCGTCTCTTCCTCACGCGAATGACGGGGATTTGGGCCTTGTCGGGTGTCTGTATGATATCCTTCGCGGCCGCCTCGTTGAAGAAAAAATCTTCGTCCAATGCGAGGTGAGTAATCGCTGTCCTGATATCCAGAAGCTCTTTTTGGTTATAAGAGACGATGGCAGAAACATTATGTACAAAATAAATTACAAATAACGCGGAAAAACACACATAATAGTACAATTGGTTAGAGGGCTGTAAAACGGCAGCCATCTTCTCCGGCGCTGTTGAGCTCAGTAGTGTGTGTGGCCTCCACGTGCCTGCATGACCTCCCTACAACGCCTGGGCATGCTCCTGATGAGGTGGCGGATGGTCTCCTGAGGGATCTCCTCCCAGACCTGCACTAAAGCATCCGCCAACTCCTGGACAGTCTGTGGTGCAACGTGGCGTTGGTGGATGGAGCGAGACATGATGTCCCAGATGTGCTCAATTGGATTCAGGTCTGGGGAACGGGCGGGCCAGTCCATAGCATCAATGCCTTCCTCTTGCAGGAACTGCTGACACACTCCAGCCACATGAGGTCTAGCATTGTCTTGCATTAGGTGGAACCCAGGGCCAACCGCACCAGCATATGGTCTCACAAGGGGTCTGAGGATCTCATCTCGGTACCTAATGGCAGTCAGGCTACCTCTGGCGAGCACATGGAGGGCTGTGCAGCCCCCCAAAGAAATGCCACCCCACACCATGACTGACCCACCGCCAAACCGGTCATGCTGGAGGATGTTGCAGGCAGCAGAACGTTCTCCACGGCGTCTCCAGACTCTGTCACGTCTGTCACGTGCTCAGTGTGAACCTGCTTTCATCTGTGAAGAGCACAGGGCGCCAGTGGCGAATTTGCCAATCTTGGTGTTCTCTGGCAAATGCCAAACGTCCTGCACGGTGTTGGGCTGTAAGCACAACCCCCACCTGTGGACGTCGGGCCCTCATACCACCCTCATGGAGTCTGTTTCTGAACGTTTGAGCAGACACATGCACATTTGTGGCCTGCTGGAGGTCATTTTGCAGGGCTCTGGCAGTGCTCCGCCTGCTCCTCCTTGCACAAAGGCGGAGGTAGCAGTCCTGCTGCTGGGTTGTTGCCCTCCTACGGCCTCCTCCACGTCTTCTGATGTACTGGCCTGTCTCCTGGTAGCGCCTCCATGCTCTGGACACTACGCTGACAGACACAGCAAACCTTCTTGCCACAGCTCGCATTGATGTGCCATCCTGGATGAGCTGCACTACCTGAGCCACTTGTGTGGGTTGTAGACTCCGTCTCATGCTACCACTAGAGTGAAAGCACTGCCAGCATTCAAAAGTGACCAAAACATCAGCCAGGAAGCATAGGAACTGAGAAGTGGTCTGTGGTCACCACCTGCAAAACCAGTCCTTTATTGGGGGTGTCTTGCTAATTGCCTATAATTTCCACCTGTTGTCTATACCATTTGCACAACAGCATGTGAAATTTATTGTCAATCAGTGTTGCTTCCTAAGTGGACAGTTTGATTTCACAGAAGTGTGATTGACTTGGAGTTACATTGTGTTGTTTAAGTGTTCCCTTAATTTTTTTGAGCAGTATATTTCAATGTCTGGCTTTGTCTTTGCCGTTTCAGTGCAGACCGCAGAGTGTATAGGATCTTTGTCTTTACTCTGCGTTAATCTCATAGAACCAGACGTGTGTCTATAAATATTGCATACTCTGTAGCTGTAAAGTCTAGCATTCAAAATTACCTGTGAGTTCAAGATGCATGTTAGAAACCGGGGCATTGCTATAGACTGTGGTGGATTCTTGCCGTCTGCTTGTGGGCCGACATATTTCTGTGTCATCAAAGCAAAGGGCCAGCTGCGAACAATAAAGTCTAACCGTTGGCTTGGCACAGCTTCAAAGCTAATGTAATGTGAGGAGTGTGTAGCCAGCCTACATAACATACAGTAAGTATGCGATGAGGTAATCGGTCTGTAGCTCAGTTGGTAGAGCATGGCGCTTGCAACGCCAGGGTAGTGGGTTCGTTTAATAATATAATAATAATAAATAATATGCCATTTAGCAGACGCTTTTATCCAAAGCGACTTACAGTCATGCGTGCATACATTTTTGTGTATGGGTGGTCCCGGGGATCGAACCCACAATCTTGGCGTTACAAGCGCCGTGCTCTACCAGCTGAGCTACAGAGGACCAAACGTTTCCCGTTTCCCACGGGGGGCCAGTATGAAAATGTATGCACTCACTAACTGTAAGTCGCTCTGGATAAGAGCATCTGCTAAATGACTAAAATGTAATAGGGGATGTATTCTCTTATGACCGAAAAGAGCTTCTGGATAATTTCTACCAGAATGTCACGTGCAACCAGAGAAAAAAAACTCTACACCACCTTTACTCCACACACAGAGACGCGTACAAAGCGCTCCCTCGCCCTCCATTTGGAAAATCTGACCATAATTATATCCTCCTGATTCCTGCTTACAAGCAAAAACTAAAGCAGGAAGTACCAGTGACTCGGTCAACACGGAAGTGGTCAGATGATGTGAATGCTACGCTACAGGACTGTTTTTCTAGCACAGACTGGAATATGTTCCGGGATTCCTCCAATGGCATTGAGGAGTATACCACCTCAGTCACCGGCTTTATCAATAAGTGCATCGACGACGTTGTCCCCACAGTGACCGTACGTACATATCCCAACCAGAAGCCATGTATTACAGGCAACATCCACACCGAGCTAAAGGCTAGAGCTGCCGGTTTCAAGGAGTGGGACACTAATCCAGACGCTTATAAGAAATCCCGCTATGCCCTCAGACGAACCATCAAACAGGCAAAGCGTCAATACAGGACTAAGATTGAATCCTACTACACCGGCTCTGATGCTCGTCGGATGTGGCAGGACTTGCAAACTATTACGGACTACAAAGGGAAACCCAGCCGCGAGCTGCCCAGTGACGCGAGCCTACCAGTCAGGCTGAATACCTTTTTATGCTCGCTTCGAGGCAAGCAACACTGAAGCATGCATGAGAGCACCAGCTGTTCCGGACGACGGTGTGATCACGCTCTCCGTAGCCAATATGAGCAAGACCTTTAAACAGGTCAACATTCACAAGGCTGCGGGGGCCAGACGGATTACCAGGACGTGTACTCAGAGCATGCGTTGACCAACTGGCAAGTGTCTTCACTGACATTTTCAACCTCACTCTGACCGAGTCTGTAATACCTACAGTGCCTTGCAAAAGTATTCATCCCCCTTGGCGTTTTTTCCTATTTTGTTGCATTAGAACCTGTAATTTAAATGGATTTTGATTTTGATTTCATATAATGGACATACACAAAATAGTCCAAACTGGTGAAGTGAAATGAAAAAAATTACTTGTTTAAAAAAAAATAACTGAAAAGTGAATACCCTAATATGTATTCACCCCCTTTGCTATGAAGCCCCTAAATAAGATCTGGTGCAATCAATTACCTTCAGAAGTCACATAATTAGTTAAATAAAGTCCACCTGTGTGCAATCTAAGTGTCAGATGATCTCTGTATATATACACCTGTTCTGAAAGGCCCCAGAGTCTGCAACACCACTAAGCAAGGGGCTCCACCAAGCAAGCAGCACCATGAAGACCAAGGAGCTCTCCAAACAGGTCAGGGACAAAGTTGTGGAGAAGTACAGATCAGGGTTGGGTTATAAAAAAAATATCCAAAACTTTGAACATCCCACAGAGCACCATTAAATCCATTATTAAAAAATGGAAAGAATATGGCACCACAACAAACCTGCCAAGAGAAGGCCGCCCACCAAAATTCACGGACCAGGCAAGGAGGGCATTAATCAGAGAGGCAACAAAGAGACCAAAGATAACCCTGAAGGAGCTGCAAAGCGCCACAACATAGATTGGAGTATCTGTCCATAGGACCACTTTAAGCCGTACACTCCACAGAGCTGGGCTTTACGGAAGAGTGGCCAGAAAAAAGCCATTGCTTAAAGAAAAAAATAAGCAAACACGTTTGGTGTTCGCCGAAAGGCATGTGGGAGACTCCCCAAACATGTGGAAGAAGGTACTCTGGTCAGATGAGACTAAAATTTAGCTTTTTGGCCATCAAGGAAAACGCTATGTCTGGCGCAAACCTAACACCTCTCATCACCCCGAGAACACCATCCCCACAGTGAAGCATGGTGGTGGCAGCATCATGCTGTGGGGATGTTTTTCATCGGCAGGGACTGGGAAACTGGTCAGAATTGAAGGAATGATGGATGGCACTAAATACAGGGAAATTCTTGAGGGGAAACCTGTTTCAGTCTTCCAGAGATTTGAGACTGGGACGGAGGTTCACCTTCCAGCAGGACAACGACCCTAAGCATACAGCTAAAGCAACACTCGAGGGGTTTAAGGGGAAACATTTAAATGTCTTGGAATGGCCTAGTCAAAGCCCAGACCTCAATCCAATTGAGAATCTGTGGTATGACTTAAAGATTGCTGTACACCAGCGGAACCCATCCAACTTGAAGGAGCTGGAGCAGTTTTGCATTGAAGAATGGCCAAAAATCCCAGTGGCTAGAGGTGCTAAGCTTATAGAGACATACCCCAAGAGACTTGCAGTTGTAATTGCTGCAAAAGGTGGCTCTACAAAGTATTGACTTTGGGGGGGGTGAATAGTTATGCACGCTCAAGTTTTTTTGTCTTATTTCTTATTTGTTTCACAAGAAAAAATATTTTGCATCTTCAAAGTAGTAGGCATGTTGTGTAACTCAAATGATATAAACCCCAACAAAAATCAATTTTAATTCCAGGTTGTAAGGCAACAAAATAGGAAAAATGCCAAGGGGGTGAATACTTTCGCAAGCCATTGTACATGTTTCAAGCAGACCACCATAGTACCTGTGCCCAAGAAAGTGAAGGTAATCTGCCTAAATGAATACCGCCCCGTAGCACTTACGTCTGTAGCCATGAAGTGCTTTGAAAGGCTGGTCATGGCTCACATCAGCACCATCATCCCGGAAACCCTAGACCCACTCCAATTCGCATACCGCCCCAACAGATCCACAGATGACACAATCTCAATCGCACTCCACACTGCCCTTTCCCACCTGGACAAAAGGAACACCTATGTGAGAATGCTGTTCATTGACTACAGCTCAGCGTTCAACACCATAGTGCCCAGAAAGCTCATCACTAAGCTAAGGACCCTGGGACTAAACACCTCCCTCTGCAACTGGATCCTGGACTTCCTGACGGGCCGCCCCCAGGTGGTAAGGGTAGGCAACAACACGTCTGCCACGCTGATCCTCAACACAGGGGCCCCTCAGGGGTGCGTGCTTAGTCCCCTCCTGTACTCCCTGTTCACCCTAGACTGCGTGGCCAAGCACGATTCCAACACCATCATTAAGTTTGCTGACGACACAACAGTGGTAGACCTGATCACCGACAACTGTGAGACAGCCTATAGGGAGGAGGTCAGAGACCTGGCAGTGTGGTGCCAGGACAACAACCTCTCCCTCAACGTGAGCAAGACAAAAGAGATGATTGTGGACTACAGGAAAAGGAGGGTCTAACATGCCCCCATTCACATCGACAAGGCTGTATTGGAGCAGGTTGAGAGTTTCAAGTTCCTTGGTGTCCACATCACCAACAAACTATCATGGTCCAAACACACCAAGAAAGTTGTGAAGAGGGCACGAGAACGCCTTTTCCCCCTCAGGAGACTGAAAAGATTTGGCATGGGTCCCCAGATCCTCAAAAGGTTATACAGCTGCACCATCGAGAGCATCCTGACTGGTTGCATCACCGCCTGGTACGGCAACTGCTCGGCATCCGACCGTAAGGCGCTACAGAGGGTAGTGCGTACAGCCCAGTATATCACTGGGGCCAAGCTTCCTGCCATCCAGGACCTATATACTAGGTGGTGTCAGAGGAAGGCCCAAAAAATTGTCAAAGACTCAAGTCATAGACCGTTCTCTCTGCTACCGCACGGCAAGCGGTACCGGAGTGCCAAGTCTAGGTCCAAAAGACTTCTCAACAGCTTCTACCCCCAAGCCATAAGACTCCTGAACAGCTAATCATGGCTACCCGGACTATTTGCACTGCCCCCCCACCCCATCCTTTTTACGCTGCTGCTACTCTGTTAAGTATTTATGCATAGTCACTTTAACTCTACCCACATGTACATATTACCTCAACTACCTCAACTAGCCGGTGCCCCCGCACATTGACTCTGCAACGGTACCCCCCTGTATATATAGCCTCCCTACTGTCACTTTATTTTACTGTATATATAGCCTCCCTACTGTCACTTTATTTTACTTCTGCTCTTTTTTTTCTCAACACTTTTTTGGTTGTTGTTTTACTCTTACTTTTTTTGTTTAAAATAAATGCACTGTTGGTTAAGGGCTGTAAGTAAGCATTTCACTGTAATGTCTGCACCTGTTGTATTCGGCGCATGTGACCAATAAAATTTGATTTGATTTGATTTGAAATGATCACAAGAACGGTGAGCAAAAATCCCAGAACCATACGGGGGGACCTACTGAATGACCTGCAGAGAGCTGGGACCAAAGTAACAAAGCCTACCATCAGTAACACACTACGCCGCCAGGGACTCAAATCCTGCAGTGCCAGACGTGTCCCCCTGCTTAATCCAGTACATGTCCAGGCCCGTCTGAAGTTTGCTAGAGTGCATTTGGATGATCCAGAAGAGGATTGGGAGAATGTCATATGGTCAGATGAAACCAAAATAGAACTTTTTGGTAAAAACTCAACTCGTCGTGTTTGGAGGACAAAGAATGCTGAGTTGCATCCAAAGAACACCATACCTACTGTGAAGCATGGGGGTGGAAACATCATGCTTTGGGGCTGTTTTTCTGCAAAGGGACCAGGACGACTGATCCGTGTAAAGGAAAGAATGAATGGGGCCATGTATCATGAGATTTTAAGTGAAAACCTCCTTCCATCAGCAAGGGCATTGAAGATGAAACGTGGCTGGGTCTTTCAGCATGACAATGATCCCAAACACACCGCCCGGGCAACGAAGGAGTGGCTTCGTAAGAAGCATTTCAAGGTCCTGGAGTGGCCTAGCCAGTCTCCAGATCTCAACCCCATAGAAAATCTTTGGAGGGAGTTGAAAGTCCGTGTTGCCCAGCGACAGCCCCAAAACATCACTGCTCTAGAGGAGATCTACATGGAGGAATGGGCCAAAATACCAGCAACAGTGTGTGAAAACCATGTGAAGACTTACAGAAAACGTTTGACCTGTGTCATTGCCAACAAAGGGTATATAACAAAGTATTGAGAAACTTTTGTTATTGACCAAATACTTATTTTCCACCATAATTTGCAAATAAATTCATTAAAAATCCTACAATGTGATTTTCTGGATTTTTTTTCTCCTCATTTTGTCTGTCATAGTTGACGTGTACCTATGATGAAAATTACAGGCCTCATCTTTTTAAGTGGGAGAACTTGCACAATTGGTGGCTGACTAAATACTTTTTTTCCCCACTGTATATTTTCTGTTGTATTTTTGACTTTATGTTTTGTTTTACCCCATATGTAACTCTGTGTTGTTGTTTTTATCGCACTGATTTGCTTTATCTTGGCCAGGTCGCAGTTGTAAATGAGAACTTGTTCTCAACTGGCTTACCTGGTTAAACAAAGGTAAAAAATAAATAAATACAATTAATACACTAAGTGAATTTGTCCAAATACTTATGACACTTGCAAATGGGAGGACTAGATGTCATTTCTAAATGGTAAAACAAAATGTGTATGACATTCTGTACTGTCGCCTCATTTGACCTCAAATCCAAAATGCTTGAGTAGAGCCAAATTTAAACATTTTAGCTTCACTGTCCAAATAAATACGTAGGGTAATGTATTAATAGGCCTATCTCTCTTTAAGAATCTTCACAAATCACATTTTGTTTCTGTTGATATCTTGGCCTTATGCAAACAGTGGGGCTTTTGCAAATGTCTAATTTCCATAGAAAATGAGCAGACCCCAGCTACTATGGAAAACGAGAGAGGTGACTGTGATAGTGGAAGTGAGAGGGAGGAGAGACTGTGCCAGTGGAGCAGCTCCTGCACTGGGCCCTGACCTGACAGTCATTAGTGTGACTCACACAAGGCTGAGGTCATGCTAGTTCGTCATCCCTCCAGCACCATCACCATTCACAAAGCCCCACTCGCCCACTCTCTCACTCTAACTCAGTGGAACAGAACACAATAGACACACATGAAGCAGAACATGAGTGCTGTACTGTACCGTATACTGGCTGTAGCCCCCCCCCCCCCCTCCCCCTGGGCTGACATCCCAGAGCCAGAGATTATGTGTCAGTCAGTCTCACTATGCTGCTGGGGTTGACTGCATCACAGGCAGATTAGATGACTGCTTGCTAGGCTGCATATGATGGATGGATATGCTGCACATTCACGGCAGATATATCTATGTCAGGGTGTCTATGGGTTGTGTTTCTTAGCAACCAGATTACCTCTCACTCTTAAATCAGTAACTGTAGTTGGTTGGTGGTGGTGTTTGGTGCACTAACAAACCCCTTGATTTCTCTCCTCCTCACCAGAGTCTGTGTATAACCTCCTCCCTAAGGAGCTCCAGCTGCAGCCATCCTCCTCCTCCCAGACAGACGCACCCACCATGAGCCAGAAGAGTGGGGGAGAGGCCGGACCGCCCCCTTCTGCAGCCATGGCCTCAGGTAAGCCCTTCACTCTGACCCCACCAGCCTGACCTAGGATCAGATTACTCTGTCCGCATCCTCACCTAGATCATTAGGATGCAGAACATAAGACTGACCTTAGTTCAATGTCTAGTCGAAAACTTCACCCTAGTTTACTTCAGTGTGTGCCTGTGGGGCAGTTGGTGCTAGTGTTGGTGTATTCTGGGAAATTTAGTTTTCACCTCTGTAGGGTAAATGTGGGCCATGGTTACTGTAGACAGGACAGGTGTGAGAGAGTGGGAATAAATATTGTTTTGTTTGAATGAACGAACATGGCCTTGGTCTATATATTATTTTATTTGCATTAGCCTATAGCTAAAGTCATATTAGGCTGGTATTGCTTGCAATCTGTCTCTCTCGGGTCTAATCAAAAATGGATAAAAAATTGTTTTGTTTTCTTTCGATTGTCCTACGTTTTCATCTCTCTTAGATGGAGCAATGTAAATTAGCCCCACCACTAGAGACAACCTTATGTCCGTTTTTGTTCTTAGATGATGAGAACAGGTTAAAAGAGCTAGGCTATAATTAGCAAAGCAGTTATTGTGTCCTTTTAGCACTTCTGAATTAGCACGCCTGTCTGAATCTGTCTGCGATAGACTTTCTGTGAAGATAAAATTACATACACACACACAAACACACACACAGAGTCATGTAGACCAGCATAAAGAAAACATCTCATGATATCTCAAGAGATGGCATTTATATTAGATCAGAAAAACAATATGTTGTGTCACTTCAGCATGGTTGGGCTATTAAAGGGATACTTGGGGATTTTGGCAATGAGGCTCTTTATCTACTTCCCCAGAGTCAGTTGAACTCCTGGATACCATTTGTATGTCTCTGTCTCACTGTTCTACATGACTCAGTGTGTTTTTTTTACGGCAGAGTATTCATACCTTTTAGCACAGGAAGCTGACTGAACTCAGTAGTCATAAGGCTGCTGTCATTATGCACAGTAACCCAGGATTAGGTAGAAGTTGACCCTATAACCACTGGTAGAGGCTCAGATAATTCTCAACCCCTTTAATGGTTACTGCTAGGATTGGGGTGTAGGGTAGACTGGTCCCAGATCTATATGTGTTTTAGCCAATTCTTCTGACTCTTGTAGTCATGCCATACATGAACCAGGCTAGGGTAATCTGATTCTAGATCTGTGGTTAGGGACAGCTTCTACCACAAGTTCATTTTCAGAGTTGGAGAGCTGGCTTCATGCTAGCCCAAGCAAGCACTACATGCATCATCATGTTATCCAAAGACACTTAAATAAACAAAGGATCAGCTATCCTCAAACAGTATTTACAGTGAGGGAAAAAAGTATTTGATCCCCTGCTGATTTTGTACGTTTGCCCACTGACAAAGACATGATTAGTCTATAATTTTAATGGTAGGTTTATTTGAACAGTGAGAGACAGAATAACAACAAAATAATCCAGAAAAACGCATGTAAAAAATGTTATAAATTGATTTGCATTTTAAAGAGGGAAATAAGTATTTGACCCCTCTGCAAAAAATTAGTACTTGGTGGCAAAACCCTTGTTGGCAATCACAGAGGTCAGACGTTTCTTGTAGTTGGCCACCAGGTTTGCACACATCTCAGGAGGGATTTTGTCCCACTCCTCTTTGCAGATCTTCTCCAAGGCATTACGGTTTTGAGGCTGACGTTTGGCAACTCAAACCTTCTTCTCCCTCCACAGATTTTCTATGGGATTAAGGTCTGGAGACTGGCTAGGCCACTCCAGGACCTTAATGTTCTTCTTCTTGAGCCACTCCTTTGTTGCCTTGGCTGTGTGTTTTGGTTCATTGTCATGCTGGAATACCCATCCACAACCCATTTTCAATGCCCTGGCTGAGGGAAGGAGGTTCTCACCCAAGATTTGACGGTACATGGCCCCATCCATCGTCCCTTTGATGCGGTGAAGTCGTCCTGTCCCCTTAGCAGAAAAACACCCCCAAAGCATAATGTTTCCACCTCCATGTTTGACGGTGGGGGTGGTGTTCTTGGGGTCATAGGCAGCATTCCTCCTCCTCCAAACACGGCGAGTTGAGTTGATGCCAAAGAGCTCGATTTTGGTCTCATCTGACCACAAAACTTTCACCCAGTTCTCCTCTGAATCGTTCAGATGTTCATTGGCAAACTTCAGACGGCCCTGTATATGTGCTTTCTTGAGCAAGGGGACCTTGTGGGCGCTGCAGGATTTCAGTCCTTCATGGCGTAGTGTGTTACCAATTGTTTTCTTGGTGACTATGGTCCCAGCTGCCTTGAGATCATTGACAAGATCCTCCCGTGTAGTTCTGGGCTGATTCCTCACTGTTCTCATGATCATTGCAACTCCACAAGGTGAGATCTTGCATGGAGCCCCAGGCCGAGGGAGATTGACAGTTCTTTTGTGTTTCTTCCATTTGCGAATAATCGCACCAACTGTTGTCACCTTCTCACCAAGCTGCTTGGCGATGGTCTTGTAGCCCATTCCAGCCTTGTGTAGGTCTACAATCTTGTCCCTGACATACTTGGAGAGCTCTTTGATATTGGCCATGGTGGAGAGTTTGGAATCTGATTGATTGTTTATTTCTGTGGACAGGTGTCTTTTATACAGGTAACAAACTGAGATTAGGAGCACTCCCTTTAAGAGTGTGCTCCTAATCTCAGCTCGTTACCTGTATAAAAGACTCCTGGGAGCCAGAAATCTTTCTGATTGAGAGGGGGTCAAATACTTATTTCCCTCATTAAAATGCAAATCAATTTATAACATTTCTGACATGCGTTTTTCTGGATTTTTTTGTTGTTATTCTGTCTCTCACTGTTCAAATAAACCTACCTTTAAAATTATAGACTGAGTCATGACTGATCAGCTCTTGTTGTTCATTGGCTGTCTCGTTTGTATTGCAGGAAATTCCCTCCCTCTGAGGAAGGGGGCGTCTGCATATAAAATGGCCTGCAGGTCACTGCTCCATAGGTCAGAGCCTTGTTTATTCTGTTGCCATGGCTACGCTCAGTCCCAACCCAATCCTCCAATTGGCATGCTCAGACCGCTGTATAGGCCGAATACTGTATGCACAAACTGCTCTAGCCCCCATTTACATTTAATTTGGCACCGCATCATTAGTTTGCAAATTTGGCTGTTAAGAGGAAAGTCTGACTGACCAGATGTTTTATTTAATTTTTGGGGGCAATGTATGTAACAATTTTAAAAGCTTGCTTTTGTTTTTTCTAAACACAGCATGTCAGTTTTGTCATGTTGATTTTTATTGAGCAAGTTTTTGTAGGAATCAAACATTCAATTGGGGGGAACATGGGGCCTATTTGTACCATTCTCAACTTTAACTTCAGAAAATTTGCCCGACACCAGAGAGCTCTGGTATGCACAGTGAGGGCATTTAGCCACACAACAAACCATGACAAAGGAATTTAGAGTTGGGAAGAGGGAAAACTCTGGACAAATCATGCACAAATTCAGCTGCGTGAATGGGACTGCTAGCCTGCTCTGTATTGACATCCATACTAACATTGTGATCGTTCCACATTCTATCCAGATGCCACCTCATCTAGCCCTTCTCCATCCTCCTCTTTGGCCATGGACCAGCCCAAGCCTCCTCTCCTCCTCCAACACCATCCCAGCGGTGCCCCCAGAGAGGTGTCCGGAGCCCCAGAAGGATCAGAGATGCAAGGCATGGAGGGAGCTCTGTCTGCCCCTGAAGGTGGAGACGGCAGTGAGACCAGCTCTGGAACAGGAGGAGGAGACCCAGGAGCACCAGGGGCAGTGGGGGTGGGAGCCCAGCAGCAGCAGCCCCAGAACACCCCCTCTAAGCGGAGGCCAGTGTTGAGCATCTCCCCCCCTCCAGAGGACCTGTTTGATGACAGCAGTATGTCCTGCCAGGAGGATCCAGCCCCGGCCGGGCCAGCAGGCCCAGACTCAGAACATAGCAGCAGCATCTGGGCTGACGACTCGGCCTCCAACTTCAGCCTGATCAGCTCCAGCTCCTACAACGACAACACAGAGGTCCCCCGCAAGTCCCGTAAACGCACCCCCCGCCAGCGGCCCGGGCCCAGGCCTGCACCCCCAGAGGACAGCATGGATGTGTTTGATGCAGACAGCGCCAAGGCCCCACACTTTGTCCTGTCTCAGCTGGGCCCAGACAAGGCCAGCCCCAAGCCCAGGTAGGTTGAATAGAATGCTAGTCTTCTTTTAATGTATCTTTGCTAAGAACATGAGGATTTAAGTTGACATACCATTGACTCTGTTGCACACACAGCAAAGCAGAGTCATCACCTGATGTTCTGGAGGCCTAATAAAGAGTGTGTTGTGTGTTCTCCAGTTCTCTGGAGGCTGGGTGCATGCTGAAGGGAGGCCTGCTGTCAGGTCAGTATCCCCAGAAGAGTGAGGGCAAGGAGCTGAAGATCCTGGTGCAGCCAGAGACCCAGCACCGGGCACGCTACCTAACCGAGGGCAGCCGCGGCTCTGTCAAAGACCGCACACAACAGGGCTTCCCCACGGTCAAGGTGAGCAACACTTTATTTTATTTTTAACCATTGGTTAGTCGTATACAATTGTGCTAAGTTGTGTTTGGTTGAGCTGTGTTGCACTCTACTCACCATCTTCTCCCCTTCTCTCTCCAGTTAGAGGGCGTCAGTGAGCCGGTGGTGCTGCAGGTGTTTGTTGCCAGTGACGCAGGCAGAGTGAAGCCTCATGGGTTCTACCAGGCCTGCAGGGTGACAGGACGCAACACCACAGCCTGCAAGGAGGTGGACATCGAGGGAACCACCGTCATAGAGGTCCCTCTGGAGCCCAGCAGCACCATGTCACTTGCGTAAGGGCCTCATTCATTGAGTTAATGAACATTGAAACATTGGTGAAATATCAGTGTGTTATTTAAGCAATAAGGCACGAGGGGGTGTGGTATATGGCCAATTTACCACGGCTAAGGGCTGTTCTTAGGCACGACAGCTCCAACCACCCAGTTTATAATGTTTCTTTCATCATCTGAACATTCTGTAACGTTGAATCTTTACAGGGTTGATTGTGTGGGGATCCTGAAGCTGCGTAACGCGGACGTGGAGGCTCGTATCGGTGTGGCCGGGTCCAAGAAGAAGAGCACCCGGGCCAGGCTGGCATTCAGGGTCAACATCCCCCAGCCTGACGGGTCTGTCCTCACCCTGCAGACCACCTCGTCACCCATCCTCTGCAGTGAGTCAACCAACTATCACCCTATTCATACAAACACAAATAACTATCAGGTATGTGTATGTGCTTGTTTGATGTTCATTAAATTCCTTAGGTTCTTGTCAGGCTGGAACAAAAGCTGGCACACCACTTAGTTTCAATAGTAGGGTTTTGTGAACAGCAATTCTGCACACTCTGCTTTGTGCATGTCCTTCCCCAGCCCAGCCAGCGGGGGTGCCAGAGATCCTGAAGAAGAGTCTCCATAGCTGTTCAGTGAGAGGAGGAGAGGAGCTCTTCATCATAGGGAAGAACTTCCTCAAAGGAACCAAGGTCATCTTCCAGGAGAACCAAGCCGGTACCAGCACCAACCTGCCCGTCTTCCTCCTTTCTTCCCTGTCCTCTTTTCCTTTTGTTCACATCCCTTTCTTCCTCTCTCTGTGGTGTCTGTGATGTCTCCTCATAGTGACGATGTTGAGATACATTTATTAAAAATGATTGATTAATGATATTGATTCCTTTTCTTTCTAGATGATAACTCGTGGCAGGCCGAGGCAGAGATTGACATGGAGCTGTTCCATCAGGTAGCCCATTGATATCGATGCATGAAAGGGAAAGGGGGATACCTAGTCAGTTGTACAACTGAATGCATTTAACCCAACCAGAATCAGAGAGTAATGCATACGGATCATGAGCTGACTGTCCTAATCCTAATGATGTTGTTCTGTTTTCTCCAGAACCATGTGGTCGTGAAGGTTCCTCCGTACCACAGCCTGTCTGTCTCCTCTCCTGTCTCTGTGGGTGTCTACATCATGACCAACGCCGGGAGGTCACATGACATCCAGCCCTTCACATATACCCCAGACTCAGGTGTGTGCACTGATACCTTCCTTCAGTGTTTGGATAGAGGGAGTAAGAGATGGGTTGAAGAAGGGAGTGATGAAGGTTTGAGTAATGGTATGGTGTGTATATATAGAAACAGTGTGTTTGTTTCTCTCATGGTCAAGCTGTGTTTCTGTTCTGTCCCACAGCAGAAAACTCCCTGAACATGTCTGTGAAGACAGAGGGCTCTTCTCTGGTCAAGGCCTGCACCTTCCATGACCAGATCAATTCTCTGGTCTCTGACCCTGCCCAGTCTGCTGGTGAACTGGTCAAACGACAGGAGGTCACACCTATGGAGGTCTCCAGCAATACCCCATCCAAAGCACTCTTCAAGGTAGGAACAATATACAGATCGTATTTAACCAAGGATCCTTGTATGTACATTTATTATCAGATGGTTTTGCTGGGACATCACTCTTTAGTTGTATCAATCAAAGAAAACATCTGGATCCAGAGTCATTGGCCAACTTTTAGGGGAGTATGTAGATTCTAGAAAATACCTCTATTCAAAATTATTTAATTACTCTCTTTTTGTCTTCTCCCTCAGCAACCCTCTGACACCCTTATCTTAGTCCAGCAGACCCTTGACCTGAGCTCCAGCGCCCCGCCTAGCAATGAGTCCTTCCCTAGCCCCATGCCCCTCCAGCCTGGGGACGTGGACCTCCCTCAGGCCCCCGTCTTTCCCTCCCTGGAGCCCCTCGGCACCATCCAGAAGCAGGACATCGCCCCCATCACCTCCTTCCCTGTCTCCAGCGACACTACCACCCTCCCCCCTGTCCCCCCAGAGGTACCCCAGCAGTTCCTCCGGGACCCCCAGGAGAGCCTGCCTCAAGAGGCCTCCAGCTCCAGCAGCGGGGTGATGGTAGTAGGAATGTCCCAGATGGCTCCCCCCTCCCAGGCCCCCCAGCTGGAGAGGGCGGTAAGGGAGCTCCAGGCGGGGGGCAGCAGCCTGGTACAGCAGGTTCTAGAGGCAGCAGTGGCCCAGCAGCAACTCAACTCAGTGTTGTACAGCCCCACGCCCTCCACTGACACCCTGCAGCAAAACGTACAGGACACCATGAACAGCCTGAGACTGGGGTGCACTGAGGGCTCTCTGGCCACACAACAACACCTACAGATACAACAACAACAGCAGCAGCAGATACAACAACAGTTGCAACAACAGCAGATCCTTGGCAACATGCAACAGCAGCAGCAACAGATACAGCAACAGCAGCAGCAACAGATACAGCAACAGCAACAGATACAGCAACAGCAGCAGCAACAGTTACATCAACAGCAACACCAAGTCCTTGGCAACATACAGCTACAACCACAATTATTACTACAGCCACAGGATCAACAACTGCAACAGCAACAACAGATACTGGGGAACCTACAACAGCAACAATTACAACATCAACAGTTTCAACAACAGCAGCAGCAGGTCCTAGGCAACATACAGCTACAGGATCAACAACAACTACTGGGCAACCTACAACAACAAAACCAAGCAGTAGGCAACATGCAACAGTTACAACAGCAGCAGCAGCAACAACAACAACAGTTACAGCAGCAGCAGCAGCAGCAACAACAACAACAGTTACAACAGCAGCAGCAACAACAGTTACAACAGCAGCAGGTGTTGGAGAACTTCCAGCAGCAGCTCCAGGCTGAGCTCCTCCAGCCCCAGATCCACTGCTCGTCTCAGCCCCAGCAGCAGCAGCCTGTGTCTCTCCTCCAGCAGGCTGGGGAGCTGCTCACCATCCAGACCTCCAGCTTCCCCCAGCAGCCCCCCTCCCACACCTCATCCCCCCAGCAGCTCCTCCAGTCCCCCAGGCCTCTGTCGGAGACCCCCAGCCCGCAGCACCAGGTCCAGGCCGCCCTGCTTCAGAACACTTTGACTGTGCTGACCAGTGGTAGCCTAGATCATGAGCAGCAGGTCACGAGGTCAACACTTTTCCTCTCTCCCAACACACTCTCTAACCAGGGTAGTCAGCAACAGCTAGCATTCCTGTCCTCCATGGAGACTTCAGCCAGTGAGCCCCAGACTCTGTCAGTGTTCCAGCCTCAGACCCAGCAGCAGCAGCAGAGCACCCCCATGGACCAACAGCAGTCCCCCCAGCAGACACAACCACAGCAAACCCAGCAGCAGCTTCCCATGGCTCAGCAGGGCTCCTTGTTCCAGACTAGCACTCTGTCCCCCAGCCAGCACCCTCAGCCCCAGCCCGCAGACCTGCTCCTCTGCACCGCCTCCCTCAACCCCCAGGCTCTGCCCCCAGCCCTCCTCTTCAGTACCCAGGCCCAGAGCCCCTCCATGGGCAGCAGCAGCACCCCTCACCCCCAGGACACCCCTGCTCCCCTCCTGTTCTCCCAGCCCACCATGGTGGGGATCAGGGTAGGGGTGGCCCAGTCTGACCCAGCAGAGCCCATGTCCTTCCAGGACCAGAGCTCCACAGTAGGGGGGACCCCTGCCTCCATCAATCCCTCTCAGCAGGGCCTGTTCCAGGGGCAGCAGCCAATGCAGGTGGGCTCCAGCTCAGGCAGTGGCCCTGCCAATCAGCAGGTGGAGCTGTTCCTGCCACAGGGTTCTCTGTCTGGTCTGCAGAGCAGCATGGCCACGCAGGAACTAGAAAACCAGGCTGCAGCAGCTGCAAACATCTTTGTGATGCAGAGCGGGCTGGGGGTGGTGGGGCTGCAGAGTACCACCTCCTCCCCCGGTCAGAGACCCCCAGAGCAGCTGTTCCAGACGGGAGTGAGCGGGAACGTCAGCCAGCCAGGAGGACAACCCAACCTGTTTGTGTTCGGCCTCCAGAATGGTGAGATTTTATTTTATATATACTGTATAAATTGTTTTAAATGTTAAAATAATATTTGTGTGACATCCTCCTCTACTATTTCTCCTCAGATTCCTCCCAGCTGATGACGTCCTCTGGTCCTACACTGTCAGCCCAGGGCCAACCCCAGAACCCCAACCCTGTGCAGGCAAGCCACATCCAGTCTCTACTGGACCCAAACATATCCCAGACAGCCACACCCATGCAGACTAACCTTCAGACACCCATGCAAAGTAGTCTACAAAACACCATGAGTAGCTTAGAAAACGCCATGCAGACCAACCTACAGACCCCAATGCAGACAAACACACATACTGCAATGCAGACCAATATACAGACTGCCATAGAAACTAGCCTGCCAACCCTCATGCAGACCAACGTCCAGACTAGCTTACAGAACGCCATACAGACCAACATGCAGACGTCCATGAGCACCTCCCAGAACATGGAGAAGATGGAGGACCTGCTGGAGAGTCTACAGAAACAGTGATCATTACTGGGGGTTCTAGTGACGTCTGCCCACTCTTAGACTGGGACAGGTTGTGTCTTCTGCTTACAAATTCAACCCCCCACAGATACAGATAATGGGGATAGAGGTGTCTGACCATGGTATGAGCCACCTAGGCTAAGAACATGTCATGATGATGTTTTAAATATTTTTATCAGATGTACTCTTGTGCCCTTAGCTCATATTTTGATGTGTTTGTACATGCATTCATAGAGAAGGACAGACATATAGACACTGTTATGATGAGTTGGTCCAATTTGTAAGTCGCTCTGGATAAGAGCGTCTGCTAAATGACGTAAATGTAAATGTGATTGCTCATTTTGCTGGATCAGAGGAAAGTAACTCCTGTATCCATCAGTTTAACATATACAGTGGTTCTTCTTTTTCATAATGTACTGTGTTATTGATGGCTACGAGTGGAGGGAGGAAGACTGAGAGAGAAAGCAGGAGAGGGATAGAGAAAGTTGGAGCTAGAGAGAGAGACCGAAGAGATGGCGAAAAGATTGTGAGATTTTTATGATGGAAAGGGAAGTGCGGCCAGAGAAAGGTATCTCACCCTGTTCTTGTTTGTGATTGCAAAGCTTCATTCAGGTCATACAGCAGTCAGTGTATCTGGTCATACAGCAGTCAGTGTAACTCATAATATCTCTTGCTGTTGCATTTCCCAGTCTCCATGTGGTCTCTTATTATTACAAGTGGTTACAGAGGCTTTTTCCATGTTTATGAAGCATTTGCATATATCGTGCGACTTGTGTTTGGGGGATTTTAGAATTGGATTTGGAAGTCTTTCCAGTATATTGTGAATATAATTATGCTTTCTACTAGGGAGAGTGAAGCGTTGTGTGGTTTTATAAACATTAAGCACTTTATAAACTGTTTTGTGTGACCAGCAAATCCTTATATCCATCCAGAGGCTTTCTATGGTTAGTCACTTTGTACTTGTTGATGTCCATTAAAAAATTATAATTTTTAAAGTTGTCAAGGTATACATTTAAACACATTGACCATGTATTCATACATTTTTCATTCACTATATTTTTGGAGATATTTTTGAGATTTTTCTAAAGATTGTCTGTGAATTCATCTGAAGCCTATTTATACTGAGTGGTCCAGTCAGTGTCTCTGTCAATTGTCATTCCCATAACGAGTATACAGTGTTTGTTTTGGTGTGTCTCTGATTGTAACTAGCTACTGTTCCTAGGCTTTCATATCTCTGCCTACATCCCCACCAATTATACTTTTTTTGTGTCGATACATTGTGTGTACATTTGTGCGTGTGTTATTTTTATTAAGAATGTACAGCACATTGCTATCTGTAGCCTACTATTTACCTTGTACTTTGCAATCTGTGTAAGTTAACAGACAGTGTTTTACCTTGTTTTGTGTGTGGTTGTAGTTTTTGGTTGGTTTCTGGTTCATGTACTGACAGATGTTGAACCACTACTGTCAGTGTTCAGGGCAGAGCTGTGTGAAATAGACACACAGTACCTGTCCCATGCATTGACACCAGGGACTCACTGCTACACAAAAACTCTGCTACAATAGCATACCACTTACTATAAAGCAATGTTTTGGGCATGTACTCTGTGGTATGCTAGTATGGACATTGGAATGTGGCCTAAAATCTCTGTTACTAAGGTTGGAGTAATTGCTGTGAGCAGGCAGTGTGTGGGGAGTGTATCCTGTTTTCAAACTCTTGTCATATTTGTTCCATTTAAAATATCCTAATGTTTGTTTACTCATTTGTAAATGTTTTACTCATTTTAAATCATACAGCTTTCATGGATAATATTAACATTGTTTTTGTACAAATTACAAACTTTAAGTAGTACACACATTGTGTAAGGAACTCTCCTCCCAACAGTTTTGCCTCTGTTATATCCATCCAAATTAATATGCATTTTAAAGCATGTTGCTCTACTTTGCTTTAGATGCAAGGTGATACTACTGTTATTCCATATCTGATAAATAGTAGTCTGTTTGACATATTGGCTGTGTTTACACAGGTAGCCCAATTCTGATATTCTTTCCCCACTAATTGGTATTTTGACCAATCACATCAGATCTTTTTCAGAGCTTATCTGATTGGTCAAAAGACCAGTTAGTGAAAAAACATCAAATGGGCTGCCTGTCTAAATGTAGCCATTGACACAAACGGATGGAATGAGAACTATTCGGTTGTTGCTCAGATTCCTATATGCTCATGTTTACATTTGTCATATTTTCACATTCTGTCTTGCAGAAGTAGGATTACTCAATTTTAAAATGTAATTTTAGAAAGTTTCTTACCCATGAATCAGATTACATAGTATTTTTATAACAGATGTTCAGTTTTATATACATGCAGTATAGTATGTTGTTGTTCAAAAATTGGACTGAAATCCAGTGTACAGTTTGGGGGTGTGTATACTACCAGATCTCTTCATGTAGAACACGAGCCAATAGTCTACAGTATACTCTCATTCTGTGCTAACCATATAAATGGAATGTATGCAAGGGACACCGTTCTAATTCTACTGTAATTCTATAATTCCATATGAGATAGAGCCTGTCAAAGATGGTGGCACATACTTTTTGAGAACACCCACAGAAAATGTAAACTATTTTGAACCCCACATTTGGTTTCACCCATCCAAAATGTCAGTTAGGCCTAAACACAATAGATGATCACGTCCATTACTGATTTCCAAGCGTTCCATTCCATTTTTATTGGGGATTTTCAAGAGCTCATGGTGCCTCACTAAGCCATACAAACAGAAAAAGCCAACCTCTGAGTATCTCCTGTCAGTGTGATGAATGTAACTTTACCTCACAGTGTGGGAAATATCAATTTGTACCGCATCTGCCACCGGACCAACTAGATATACTGTTTTTAGAGAAAATATTTGACTTAGCCTAATCTTGAACGTTTAGTGCATTGTACATGTGTGGAAATACATTGTTTTAATGTGGTTCTAATTTCTGGTTTCATGTTCCAAGGTCAAGCACTCTTATTTGGATTGATCTATTGCTTAGTTTAACTGTTTGAGTGACTACATATTCATCTGAAAATGTTAACTTTAAGGTGGCAAAATATCACACACATGGTCTCCACACACATCAGTTGTCATTAACTCATGAATATCCATGTTGAAATATGAGACTGGGGTTATCAGTTATTGTGAATTTCTCAAGTGTGCCTTGACAAACCATCAGTGTAGTAAGTTTACCAGATTCCCTTTGTGTCATGACTGTTCATGTCCCTTGTCTAATGTTCCTCTTCCCTAGATGATCTCTGACTTCTCATAATTCAGTCTAGCCAGTGTCCGTGTTCTGCTTTTAGTTACATGACCACCTAACGTGTTTTAATTTCATCCATCCAAGTGGTTTCCAGCTCCAGTCCTTGAGTACCCCCCTACAGTACACATTTTTATTGTAGCCCCGGACAAGCACACCTGATTCAACTTGTCAGCTAATCATCATGCTCTCAATGAGTTGAGTCAGCTGTTTTTTTTGTCCGGGGCTTCAACAAAAATGTGTGCTGTTGGGGGTACTCAACGACTGGCGTTGGAAACCACTGCTGTAGAACTTCTGTGCAGCTTAACCAGTCGACTGTATACCTGTTTGTTTCTATAAGTATCCCTACTTCATGCCTGTCGTGATTCATAATTGTGAGGTAAAAGGGAAAAGAGGTGGAGATTGTTCAGATCAGGTGTTGTGGAAAGCTCTCGTGTAAGTGTGTGTGCTTGTCAGCATAACTGTTGTTGCTGTGAAGAGTTTAACATGAGATCAAAATGCGGTAATAATAAAGACTCCTATTGGCAACAGTGTGAGCTGTGTTTTGTGCATTATCAGTCAGTTTGCTTACTCACAAATGTCACCCTCTGTGTCTCACTTTTCCTCTGTTCAACTGTTCTTTGTATAGCTTTAGGCCTAGATTTTGAAGTGACTCAAATCCTATTTATTTGCATATCTGATTAGAATGTTATTTTTCCTGCAGTCTGAACAGCCAAAAAGCACATGGAATCGGATATTTCAAGCCACTACGAAGGTGGTTTGAAGTCAGATACAAATATGATTCCTGGCCATGTGTCTGAATGGTCAAATCTGATTTATTTGCCCTCAAGTGGTTATTAGACTGTTATTCGGCATATCTTGTTGCTTGCTAGCTACTCTGTTGACAGTTTGACAAGAACATGTGGTAGCCAACTAGCTTGTTGTTTACAAACAAATTAGTGAATGTGATTGAAAGCTAAACAGCTAGCTACCTAGATATTTAGTTGACTGCTGGAGCTAGCCAAAAAGAACTTGTTTTGAAAGTTGGATCATCTTATCCTTTGAGGCTTTAAAAGTGTTCTTACCCTATGATTTTGACCATTCAAAGCAACTGGGAAACATCCATGGCAGGCATTGTCACCTTAGCTCGCTACATAAGCACAGGCACCACCACCAATCAGCCTACACCACTGCACACGCACACATGTCGTTACTATGACAACTTGTGTAGCCTTGTCAGCAAATGACTGCTGTCCAGTGTTGCCAACTTAGTGACTGTCGCTATATTTAGTGAGTATTCAGACCCCTCTAGCGACACATTTTCAAAAACATCGACTAGTGACAAATCTAGCAACTTTTTCTGGTGTTATTGGAGACTTTTGGAGACTGACGTGAAAGCACGTATCGTTCTTACTCTTCTCAACGAGCAGCGGGTGCTGCGTGGGCCCCGTCCCAAAGCACTCACAGGCGGCCCAGTCTCGCGCTGCAGTCAGAGCAGGAGATGTTCACCCCTCCGCGTCCAGACCGCAAATGAATCGCACATGCGGGAAGCCGCCACTGGCATTCATCCAGAAAAACGCATGTCAAAAATGTAATAAATTGATTTGCATTTTAATGAGGGAAATAAGTATTTGACCCCTCTCAATCAGAAAGATTTCTGGCTCCCAGGTGTCTTTTATACAGGTAACGAGCTGAGATCCTAATCTCAGTTTGTTACCTGTATAAAAGACGCAATCAATCAATCAGATTCCAAACTCTCCACAATGGCCAAGACCAAAGAGCTCTCCAAGGATGTCAGGGACAAGATTGTAATATAGACCTACACAAGGCTGGAATGGGCTACAAGACCATCGCCAAGCAGCTTGGTGAGAAGGTGACAACAGTTGGTGCGATTATTCGCAAATGGAAGAAACACAAAATAACTGTCAATCTCCCTCGGCCTGGGGCTCCATGCAAGATCTCACCTCGTGGAGTTGCAATGATCATGAGAACGGTGAGGAATCAGCCCAGAACTACACAGGAGGATCTTGTCAACGGGACAAGTCACCTGGGACCATAGTCATCAAGAAAACAATTGGTAACACACTACGCCGTGAAGGACTGAAATCCTGCAGCGCCCGCAAGGTCCCCCTGCTCAAGAAAGCACATATACAGGCCGTCTGAAGTTTGCCAATGAACATCTGAATGATTCAGAGGAGAACTGGGTGAAAGTGTTGTGGTCAGATGAGACCAAAATCGAGCTCTTTGGCATCAACTCAACTCGCCGTGTTTGGAGGAGGAGGAATGCTGCCTATGACCCCAAGAACACCACCCCACCGTCAAACATGGAGGTGGAAACATTATGCTTTGGGGGTGTTTTTCTGCTAAGGGGACAGGACAACTTCACCGCATCAAAGGGACGATGGACGGGGCCATGTACCGTCAAATCTTGGGTGAGAACCTCCTTCCCTCAGCCAGGGCATTGAAAATGGGTCATGGATGGGTATTCCAGCATGACAATGACCCAAAACACACGGCCAAGGCAACAAAGGAGTGGCTCAAGAAGAAGCACATTAAGGTCCTGGAGTGGCCTAGCCAGTATCCAGACCTTAATCCCATAGAAAATCTGTGGAGGGAGCTGAAGGTTCAAGTTGCCAGACGTCAGCCTCGAAACCTTAATGACTTGGAGAAGATCTGCAAAGAGGAGTGGGACAAAATCCCTCCTGAGATGTGTGCAAACCTGGTGGCCAACTACAAGAAACGTCTGACCTCTGTGATTGCCAAAAAGGGTTTTGCAGAGGGGTCAAATACTTATTTCCCTCATTAAAATGCAAATCAATTTATAACATTTTTGACATACGTTTTTCTGGATTTTGTTGTTGTTATTCTGTCTCTCACTGTTCAAATAAACCTACCATTAAAATTATAGACTGATCATGTCTTTGTCAGTGGGCAAACGTACAAAATCAGCAGGGGATCAAATACTTTTTTCTCTCACTGTATAACTGGTTTTCAGTGTCTCCAAAGCGCAGGGAGCCCTACAAGGCCATATATGAGACCATCAACTGTGGGGAGAAACCTTTACAGATAACCAAGGTGTGTGCCACACGTTGGCTCTCCATTGAACCCGCAGTTTCACATGCATTTTGGACCAGTGGGAGGAGCTTAGGCTGCATTTCACAGTCACCAAGTCCAGTGAACACTGCTACATGGCTGAGGTTTTATACTCCATGTACAGTGATCCTCAAAACATATTGTATCTGACTTTTTTGAAGTCAGTGCTGGGTGAGGGACAGTTGGCCATCAAGGCTTTTGAGGGACAGCAAGTAGATCCTCTTAAGCAACTTGACAGCTTGGGTAGCCTGATCAAGTCTGTGAGCAGCAGGGTGCTGAATCCACTGGCAAATGTTGATGTACTCAAAGGGCCAATAGATGGATACATAAGTCCCAAACCGTACCTTGGTTACCTTTTTGAGTCAAAGGCAGCTGAGCTCCACCTTGCGCCTGAGGATGAAAACAATGTCCGAAAGCAGTGTGTAGCCTTCACCATCTCCCTCACTAATGAGTTGAGGGTGAGACTGCCGGACATCATCGAAGCATTGCAGTACATGTTAGTTTTCAATGTGGAGGAACCTCTAAAGCACAATAAGAGCCCTGGAGAAATAAAAAAAATAGCTAAGCTCCTTGGCTACTCCCCTGCAGAGATAGACAAGATTGTCCAGCAATCTTAGTAAATGGAATGAGACAAAAAACACACTGGGCTTCTGGAGTGAGATTTGGAAGTTCAGGGATGCAGCTGATATCAAATCAAATCAAATCAAATTGTATTTGTCACATGCGCCGAATACAACAGGTGTAGACATTACAGTGAAATGCTTACTTACAGTGTTAAGTAAAAAAAAATAAAAGCAAATAACTAAAGAGCAGCAGTAAAATAAAATAACAGTAGGGAGGCTATATACAGGGGGGTACCGGTGCAGAGTCAATGTGCGGGGGCACCGGCTAGTCGAGGTAATTTAGGTAATATGTACATGTGGGTAGAGTTAAAGTGACTATGCATAAATAATAAACAGAGTAGCAGCAGTGTAAAAGAGGGGGGTGGGGGTGGGGGGGCAGTGCAAATAGTCCGGGTAGCAATGATTAGCTGTTCAGGAGTCTTATGGCTTGGGGGTAGAAGCTGTTGAGAAGCCTTTTGGATCTAGACTTGGCGCTCCGGTACCGCTTGCCGTGCGGTAGCAGAGAGAACAGTCTATGACTAGGGTGGCTGGAGTCTTTGACAATTTTGAGGGCCTTCCTCTGACACTGCCTGGTATAGAGGTCCTGGATGGCAGGAAGCTTGGCCCCAGTGATGTACTGGGCCGTACGCACTACCCTCTGTAGTGCCTTGCGGTCGGAGGCCGAGCAGTTGCCATACCAGGCGGTGATGCAACCAGTCAGGATGCTCTCGATGGTGCAGACATGATCAGTCTGTATAACTTTTTGAGGATCTGAGGACCCATGCCAAATCTTTTCAGTCTCCTGAGGGGGAATAGGCTTTGTCGTGCCCTCTTCATGACTGTCTTGGTGTGTTTGGACCATGATAGTTCGTTGGTAGGATAACCGTAATCTTAGGTCGTCCAATTTGTTCTCAAATGATTGAACATTGGCTAATAGGATTGATGGAAGACGCAGTTTACTTGCTCGCCGTCGGGTCCTTACAAGGCACCCCGACCTACGTCCATGATATCTCCGTCTCTTTCTCATGCGAATGACAGGGATTTGGGCCTTGTCGGGTGTCTGTACGATATCCTTTGCGTCCGGCTCGTTGAAGAAAAAATCTTTGTCCAATACGAGGTGAGTAATCGCTGTCCTGATATCCAGAAGCTCTTTTTGGTCATAAGAGACGGTGGCAGAAACATTATGTACAGAATAAATTACAAATAACGCGAAAAATACACATAATATTACAATTGGTTAGAGGGCTGTAAAACGGCAGCCATCTTCTCCGGCGCCACTTCAACCCATTTCAAGAACTTGCCATGGCTGCTGTGTCTGTGTTGTCCTTGCCACACTCGAATGCTGAAGCCGAGAGAGTATTCAGCCAGATGAGTGTGGTAAAAAGCAAACTTAGAAATCGGATGTCCTTGCAGACCCTTAACTCCATCCTGTACATTCGATATGGACTGAAGCTGTCTGGTGAGGCTTGCTATGAGCACCAGCTGCCTGATAATGTTTTGCAGCTTTTTGGCACATCAGCTGCTTACTCATTTAAGTCAGCTCCCTCAGTTGCTGAACCTGCCATAGAGAGCCTTGACCAAAATGACGATGACCCACTCTTTCTGTGAGCCAGCACAGCCTGTGTGTGTGTGGAGGGGGGTCTGAATTAGGGCCAGACTAGTTACCATAATTTTCTCACATTGCCATTGACCGTTTTTTTTATAGTCTCTTTTTGGTCCATTTAGATTGTTAATTGTATACAAAAAAATTGTTAAAATGTTATGGTTTACTTGTTTTACTGTGACTTGTTGTAGGCTCCTAAGTGGACCATAATGTTAAAAACAAAACAAAACTTTTTTTTAAAATAGTAACTCCGCCGAAGTGTCTGTTTTGGGTCACTTTTGCCGGTCCCAAGCCCGGATAAAGGAGGAGGGTTGGAATTGTGACATTAAAAAAAACAAGAATCGACAGAAGAAAGTTAATTTGTAGTTCTAAACATATTTAGGGTGTTTTTTACTCACTTTCTGTCTCTCCCACAACGTTATTCCTCCTGAATACTTATCTAAATAAGTTCTTTCTGTTTTTTATTTTTAATAACTTTGCAAAAATTTCGAAAAACCTGTTTTCACTTTATCATTATGGGGTATTGTGTGTAGATTGATGAGGGGGGGAAATAATGTAATCAATTTTAGAATAAGGCTGTAACGTAACAAAATGTGGAAAAAGGAAAGTGGTTTGAATACTTTTTGAATGCAATATGTTGACCCTCATCAATCTGGCAGTCAGGCAGACAGACGGCGAGAGCTAGACAGCAAAACATAGTCTAGTTAGTCAGCAGGCTGGATAACTTCTGTACTCCTTCCCTTTGTTCCCTTCTCCATCCAAGCTAGAAGATTCCTGCAAAACAAGAGAATCAAGATTTGAAAATGGCAGTTGAGAGGTGTAACGTTAGAATGAGTGTTGATGGGGAGCAAGAATAAGCAAAATACATAGTATTGTCATATACAAAATACTCAAATACAAGGATCTCCGATGAATCAAGAAAATCTTCACATCCATATTGGGGGTACACGTTTCAAGAATGAGGCTAGCTTACTGTGTTTCGTGTTTTCATGTACCATCTCTCTCTCTCTCTCTCTCTCTCTCTCTCTCTCTCTCTCTCTCTCACACACACACACACGATGTCAATATTTTCTATAAGTTATTGTCATCATCTCTCTCTCTCACACACACACACACACACAGATACACACATAGGTAGTTAACGTGACAACGCTGACATGACAATGTTTTCTAAAGTGATTGTGATAATCTCTCTGTCACACACACACATACATGTACTATCATTAACTAAACATAAATCAAAATGTCTAATGTTAGCTAGTTACAACCAACGCCTACAACAGGTAAAAATAAAAATGTACCATGGCATGTCCATGGAGGATTTGAGAGAGCTAATGTTCGCTTGCTAGCTAGCCAAAATTAGCTAGCTAGCAAATCACTCCTTGACCGTTCTTCTCCCAAACCGCCGCTTTACACAACAATAATGCAGGAGAACAGGGACTACCACTTAGCTGTCAAATCTTTTCGAAGTTTTTGTGTACAGTTTGAGAAACTGTCGTTGTTTTCCAGCCGTGTTGTAGCTTACTGGGAGCTCTGTCCCAACTACACAGCCCATCTGAAATTAGCCCACCCAACTACCTCATCCCCATATTGTTATTTATTTTGCTCATTTGCACATCAGTATCTCTATTTGCACATCATCTCTTGCACATCAATCATTCCAGTGTTAATACTAAATTGTAATTATTTTGCACTATGGCCTATTTATTTCCTTACCTCCATAACTTGCTACATTTGCACACACTGTATATATATTTTCTGTTGTATTTTTGACTGTACGTTTTGTTTATCCCATATGTAACTCTGTGTTGTTGTTGTTTTTATCACACTGCTTTGCTTTATCTTGGCCAGGTCGCAGTTGTAAATGAGAACTTGTTCTCAACTGGCTTACCTGGTTAATTAAAGGTGAAATCAAATAAATACAAATATAGAATGTTGATGGATGCTCTCGAGCTACTGCTGCGTGTTAATTAATTAAACAACCATTATTTAATTGTACTGCAGTTTGTAAGGGAATCCTATATTATTGTGCATATTTATCTTACATGCTGGTAGCCTAGAACAAAATGTTATGGAAGTGAATGTGCACTTTTCAGTTGGGTGGACTGCAAACCACAAAAAACACTGCCATAGCCTGTAGTAAAAGCATAATATAGCATCAGAGATTCTCTAAATTAGGGACCATCTTTGATACTTACAGGACCGCAGAGACTGTCACAATTTTGAGCTTTTAATGACCTTGTAAATTTGATGACTTGGAGGTAAAATATATCAAATGTCATTGTTTTTTAAAATTGGTATTTCATCACCTGACGAATAAACACCTCAAATGGCCCTACTCCTGAAAAGTTAATTGGGCCGGATAAGCTGATGTGGACTCGGCCCGAGTACTATTTGCCGGAGCCCAGAGTAATATGATTCTGCTGGATTTGGGAAGAGCTCGCACGAAGCCCCCCCCGCCTCAAACAGAATAGGCCCGAGCCCAGTGTGTTGACTGGGTACAGCATGCCACCAGACCTTAACCTGCTTTGATGCGCTCTGCCAGCTGTTGTTTGCCAAGTGTGCTAAGCTGCTAAACTCATACAAAAAAAATAACTGCTGAAAAATAACATTACTCCAATGTTTATAATTGTAATGGTTCTAGTGTCTTATGTGCAATGGGTGCATGGCCCACAAACACTATGCACATGTAGCATTTAGATAAGTGGTCAGGAGTTTAATCAGATTTCAACCAAAAAACAGATAAACAAAAATAAGACGTCTTCTTCATGACGTCAAAAATACCAGATTTGAATGGAGAAAGCTGACCCAAGAGCAGCACTTCCTTTCTTTTGATCCTGTCAGTATCGATACGTTCCAACGATGCACCTTGCGACTGCTCTCTCTGCGTGGTGTTTTGGGAAGCGCACGTTACAGTTTAGGCAGTTGTAGGAAAGATGCATCATTAAAACACTCGGTAAACCTAAACTCCATCTCTAAAGGGAAACCGGGCCCTGAAATAAATCACAATCTTGCAACCCTTTAGGCCAGGTGTCAAACTCATTCCACGGAGGGCTTAGTGTCTGCTGGTTTTTGGTTTCTCCTTTCAATTAAGACTTAGACAACCAGGTAGGGAAGTCCCTTACTAATCAGCAACCTTAATTCCTCAATCAAGTACAAGGGAGGAGCGAAAACCCGCAATCATTGGACCCTCCGTGGAATGAGTTTGTAGGCAATCCATGGAAGTCAGCTTTGACACACACACACACACACACACACCCTAGCACAAGGTTTTAAAGATGAACAACAATAATATTTAATATTGCGGTCAATGAGTGGTGAAAGAAAACATCACTGACAGCACAACATTTCCATTGTATCTGAAACAAAATTATGTTACAGTACATTCCAGCATTATTGGTTTGTAGTTTGTTCGATGCAGTAAAAGTGTTTGATACATGACTTTAGACTCAGAGTTCATTGTGGATATGTACAGTCTGAGACCCTGTGGATTGTAAATCAATATTCACTATTACTAACATAATCAGACTCAGAGGCATTCAAGGCCCCAAAAGAATGTATAAAAAAAATCGAAATGATAATAGTGTAATATCTCCCATAACCATCTTTACACGACATCCTCCTCTACTTAAACACATTACTCATCCCATTCCTTGCAGGGGAACAAGATTTTGTTAAATAAGAATAAATAAATAAAAAGTTTGTTTTCTCAAAGAGCATCTTGCAAAGTGAATTCACAGTCCATGTGTTCACAGAGTACCACAGTAGGAGTCATAAAATCTAGCGGTCAAACAAAGAAATGGTTCCAATCGTTTTTCCACCACTCATTTTTCCCATAGGGGATTTTAGACACACTTAAAATAAGGGCTGTGTTTTTCGTGTAGGCTTACCCTGATGTGACTTTTTGATAACGGTGTAAATCTCTCTAGGACAAGGTGACATCAATATATTTGCCTGTATTTACCCCCCAAAAATGAAATGATAATTAGCTGCTAATGTGGCTATCATAAAGAACTACAAATGATGATCTGGACGAGACTGCCCAATCGAGGCAAAGGTAGTTAATCCAGAGATTCTTATCTAATGTTAGCTAAATTTAGTAATGAATAAATTGACTACATTTCTTTAAAATTGACAATTCTGTGAACGGTCTTGTGCAAGTTTTAAATTGACACAATTGACTATTAGCAAAGGTGTCAGCTAGAGATGACGTGCAGGAGCTTGCAGGGATCTGTAGTCTTACATGATGTCTACTTTGATGCTAATTAGCATTTTTGAATTTGAGAGTAAATAGAGGCAAATATATTGATAAAAGTCACCTTGTCAGAGAGATTTACATGGTTATCAAAATGTCACACCAGGGTAAGCCTGCACGAAACACAGCCCTTATTTTAATTATTTCTAAAATTCCCTATGGGAAAAATGAATGGTGGAAAAACTATTGGAACCATTTCTCTGTTTGACTGCTAAGTTTTATGGGTATTATGACACCTCCACTGTGAGGCTCTATTAAGTATGTAAGTAAGTTCCATACGTAGAAAAAAAAATACGGTTCAGAACCCCAAAAAGCTCAGGATCATCACAGTGGTCCTAGACTCCCTTCATCCATCGCCTCCTCTTCAGCTCACACTTTGTACTTCTCCTTTGCGTTCTCGTTCAGTATACAGATGTGCTGCACAGAGCAAAAACACATGGTAACGAGTATGTGTGTGCGCACACGCGTAAAAGAATACACCAATGACAGACTTGATTTAACAGACCCATCTTATATTTAGGTATTTCACTAAGATTCAACATGCTGAATCTAGGATAGAGAATATAACAGAATATCAGTATCATCTCTAACCCAGACAACTTACACTGAGATCTCTGAAGTACTCATTGTAGTCCAGGGCATATCCCACCAGGAACGAATCAGGCACCTCAAACCCGATGTCTGGGAAATACAGAGACAGACGTAAACACAAACAGACAAAAATCACTCTACAAATACATGCAAAACAGCTATATGTGCAACATGTCTTAACATATTGATACGAGTCTCTAGTTCCTGGCATGCTAAATACCAAGACATCCGTATAATGAGTTTATGGGATGTGTTTTAGTGTACATTTCTCCTTTACAGCTATATGCATTAGTATTACATAACAACATTAAGGCAGATAGAAAAGAGCACCATACTTTATATCTCTCGAGGCTAGCTAGTTTACTCCTGTTGTCTGTGACTGGGGTTTACCCTTTAGCTGCCAGGGCCATAGAGCAGGTCTAGATTTTCAGATAAGCATATTAATCTCGTGGAAAATATAACTGCATCATATGTGGTCATCCTTCCAAAGGCTGAGGCTCTTTCTAGTACAGTAGTACATCAACAGTGGGCAGGCACACACAACACACACACAGGCGGCAGGTAGCCTAGCGGTTAAGATTGCTAGGCCAGTAACCGGCAGGTCGCTGGTTCGAATCCCCGAGCCGGCAAGGTGGAAAGATCTGCTGTTCTGCCCTAGAGCAAGCACTTAACCCCCAACAACTGCACCGTGGACTTCGATTAAGGCAGCCCCCTGCATCTCTCTGATTGGGTTAAATGCGGAAGACATTTCAGTTGAATGCATTCACTTGTACAACTGACTAGGTATCCCCTTTCCCCAACACACACCAGCAAAACTCACAGTCTGGTCTGTATCCTGAGCTCCTTGGTGTTCTCTTGACTAGAAGGCTGAAATGACAATGCATACAACCAGAGAAATGAATAGGATCTCTAGGCAAACCATGCGATGTTGTCAATGACATAGTCTATACAACAATCTCAATGACACAGCAAACAATACAATTCACTCAATGGTGTTGTATTGTTCTTAATAATATAATGCACTCAAGAACATAGCCATCTACAACCTAAACTAGAGGGTCAAACAGTCCCTTCGATAGCAGAGGGATATCCCGTCCTGCCACAGATCTGTTAACAGTGCATAGATTAACTCTTAAGCTGCCCCAGTCACATAACATCTCTAAATCAGTGCTTAAGGGGAAGAGAGAGCATTAGGGTAGACAGAGAGTGCTGTCTGGATCGGCAAAGTGACTGACATTCTGAGCTGAAACACTTCTGTCTAAATCAGGGCTACACAGCACTTCTAGAGGATGTTCAGTAGGCATGATATGGGAGAAAAGAGAGTACTGTATACAATGGTTCTCACCTGACCACTTTGACCATCTTTGGATTGCATTCACTCAGCAGTGATAGCAGTGTCTCCATAGTCCTCCCCGTCTCCACAATGTCCTAAACAAATCAGCAGGACAGATACAGTTGGATAAGGGGTTTCAATTTATGGCATGCAAAGCAGTCCTTCACTAATTCAAGGCAAGCAATAAAATATTTATGTGGACCCAAGAGTGAATGTGATTTGTGCCCTGGTCATATTGCTACGGTTCATGTGAGAGCTAGCATGCTCCACACATTTATTTACAGCAGTTTTAACATTTAGCATGATTGACAATTCAGATGAAGTGCTAGAAAGACAGAGGGAAATTGTCTTACCTCAACTATCAAAACATTCTGCAAAGGAAATGACGAAACAATTGATCACACAAATATACTGTTGATGAATATGTACAGATCAGAACATTTGAATAATTTATTTAAAAATTACAGAGCCTCATTGGTAAAAGGGTTACAACTTCACTCCTAAGATGTACAATATTTTATCAGTGATTATGGCAAGCAATCAAATCTCACCTTCCCCGTTAGAGTCGAGAGCTCATCCCCTCCAATAACTTTGACACTGTTTGTAGACTGGTCATTCTGGGGACAATACACACACACACACACACACACCAGTAAAACTACACATCTCATCCAGGAAGAGGGTGATGGTCTAAATCTATCATAAGGTGATCTAGTGGTGATCTAAATATACCTCATAACAGTGTCGGCCAATGGCAGTGTTATCTGCTCATGCATCAGTAGCAGATCAGAGTCTAGTAGTAGATCTGATTGTGCTTTAGCCAACCCCTGTGTTGTGTTTGTTGGCATTAGAACAGATAACAAAGGAGTTGGCTAAACACACACACTGATCTAAGACCAGGCTAGACAACACAATTCTCCAGCAACAATACCCCCAGAATAAGCATGTAACCCGGCATTTACTGTACATAAAGATTGCCATCTACTGTATATAACAGATTTGGAAGCTATTGAAGGAGGAAGATAAATGTGGAATGGTTCACTCACGCAATAGCTCTTTAGCCTAATGAAATCCACAGTCAACGGGACAGACTTCTCGCTGTTCTGATTTAGGGCCTTGATGTAGTCCAGCAGGTCGGCAAAGAATTTATAACCTCCTTTGAGAACACACAGTGCTACTATATGGTGTCCCCCCATGTCACGGACTATATCACGAGCCAGACGCTCAGTCCTAGAGAGAGAGAGACAAAGAGAGAGAAGGATAAAGAAGGGGGATGGAGAGAGAGAAGGAGAGAGGAAGATACAATGGCATGTGAACTGTAATTTATGTGCAGGCTCATCAATCTTCAGTTGGTTTGTGATCTGGTTAGTCAAAAAAATAAATAATGGTTTGTGGTTAGTCTGGCCACCTGATGAAAAGTTGCTGCCTGGGTCAAATCAAATGATCTGGTTGGAGTCCTTCTACCGTATTCAGAACAGGGTTTAACATGGCATTCTACAACCGGGTAGTCTGATTGCCCATGTCACATTCATAAGCCTGCTGCTTGCCACCGCATTCATAAGCCTGCTGCTTGCCACCCCCATGTCTGCAATTCAAATTGATGGTGGCTGTAACTTCCCTGCTGGTCTGAATGCCTAACAGTGATTTGCCTAACAAATATGTTGGTGAGCTGTTTCACACAAAATACCTTTGCAACCATGGGTAAATTAAGAAAACAATAGAGGCACAGAGGAGTTGGTGAGAACGTTGAGGCCTGATTTACTCCATAAGTGAATAGGAAAGTGTGTGTCAGAGAGAGACACTATTTCTGTTAACAACTCACTGTAACCTGATCCGACGAGTTGAACCTATAATATTCTGCTCTCCATTTATTGTACGCAGCACAAGGTTATTAGCTATATATTCATTTCTATTTGTTTTTATTTATTTATTTGAAATTCAGTTTAGTTTCAGTTGGTTTCCCGGCATGAATAACTAGTTTTTATTCAGTTTTATTTCTATAAAAACATTTCTATTTCGTTTTTATATTATTTAGTTTCAGTTTTAGTGTTAGTGTTGGGGACAGAAAGTAGCCTCCTACAGTGGGGAGAACAAGTATTTGATACACTGCCGATTTTGCAGGTGTTCCTACTTACAAAGCATGTAGAGGTCTGTAATTTTTATCATAGGTACACTTCAACTGTGAGAGACGGAATCTAAAACAAAAATCCAGAAAATCACATTGTATGATTTTTATGTAATTAATTTGCATTTTATTGCATGACATAAGTATTTGATACATCAGAAAAGCAGAACATAATATTTGGTACAGAAACCTTTGTTTGCAATTACAGAGATCATACGTTTCCTGTAGGTCTTGACCAGGTTTGCACACACTGCAGCAGGGATTTTGGCCCACTCCTCCATACAGACCTTCTCCAGATCCTTCAGGTTTCGGGGCTGTCGCTGGGCAATACGGACTTTCAGCTCCCTCCAAAGATTTTCTATTGGGTTCAGGTCTGGAGACTGGCTAGGCCACTCCATGACCTTGAGATGCTTCTTACGGAGCCACTGGCTGGGTGTTTCGGGTCGTTGTCATGCTGGAAGACCCAGCCACGACCCATCTTCAATGCTCTCACTGAGGGAAGGAGGTTGTTGGCCAAGATCTCGCGATACATGGCCCCATCCATCCTTCCCTCAATACGGTGCAGTCGTCCTGTCCCCTTTGCAGAAAAGCATCCCCAAAGAATGATGTTTCCACCTCCATGCTTCACGGTTGGGATGGTGTTCTTGGGGTTGTATTCATCCTTCTTCTTCCTCCAAACACGGCGAGTGGAGTTTAGACCAAAAAGCTCTATTTTTGTCTCATCAGACCACATGACCTTCTCCCATTCCTCCTCTGGATCATCCAGATGGTCATTGGCAAACTGGTGACCTTGCGTGCGCTGCAGGATTTTAATCCATGACGGCGTAGTGTGTTACTAATGGTTTTCATTGAGACTGTGGTCCCAGCTCTCTTCAGGTCATTGACCAGGTCCTGCAGTGTAGTTCTGGGCTGATCCCTCACCTTCCTCATGATCATTGATGCCCCACGAGGTGAGATCTTGCATGGAGCCCCAGACCGAGGGTGATTGACCGTCATCTTGAACTTCTTCCATTTTCTAATAATTGCGCCAACAGTTGTTGCCTTCTCACCAAGCTGCTTGCCTATTGTCCTGTAGCCCATCCCAGCCTTGTGCAGGTCTACAATTTTACCCCTGATGTCCTTACACAGCTCTCTGGTCTTGGCCATTGTGGAGAGGTTGGAGTCTGTTTGATTGAGTGTGTGGACAGGTGTATTTTATACAGGTAACGAGTTCAAACAGGTGCAGTTAATACAGGTAATGAGTGGAGAACAGGAGGGCTTCTTAATGAAAAACTAACAGGTCTGTGAGAGCCGGAATTCTTACTGGTTGGTAGGTAATCAAATACTTATGTCATGCAATAAAATGCAAATTAATTACTTAAAAATCATACAATGTGATTTTCTGGATTTTTGTTTTAGATTCCGTCTCTCACAGTTGAAGTGTACCTATGATAAAAATTACAGACCTCTACATGCTTTGTAAGTAGGAAAACCTGCAAAATCGGCAGTGTATCAAATACTTGTTCTCCCCACTGTATGTATGGGAGGCTAGGAGCCATTTAGGTGTTGTAGGTTGTAATTCTTCCCTGTTAGTTAGTGATAACAGAGAGAAAAAAGGCGAAGCGAGAGGGCTGACTCCACCCCTAAATCTGTCTGCGCGAAAATCTGCATTAACTAGTGGAAGTGAGGAGTTTTTGTATGGAGGTCAATGAGAGTGTCTAATTTGGTCAACAAAAAATATAATTAGTATTTGCTATCTGAGGCTTATTTGATCGAATAGAAGTTTCGTAATGGTTAGGTTGTTACGAATGCACTGATAAGTGGATGCACGTGGCATTTCAGCAACTTTGAAAGAAAGACTATCGGAGTTCAGTGGAGGCTGCTGAGGGGAGGACGGCTCATAATAATGGCCGGAATGGAGTAAATGGAATGGTATCAGCCACACGGAGTTGTGTCTGTTGTTCACACGCGTATCTGCCCTCTCATTGGCTAGAATTATCCCACCTGATCTCTCCTCCTACCGCCTGCCTTCCATCTTTGTGGACCTGTATTTCCATCATTAGCGCAGTCACTCGACTATCTTGTCAATATAATAGATCATCTTTGGTGATAGCTAGAAGTCTCGGAAATCCCAGACCTATAGCAGCAGCACAAGGTCTGGTGAAGATGTCAGATTCTCTTGGACATAAAAAAAAAAAAAAAGGTTCCGGGGAGGGGCCTCTTCAGACAGACAAATCTCTCAACTAATCATGAGTTTGGGTAGGCGGGCAAAGCCTGAAAAATCTAACTGTTTCCGTAGCCTGTAGACAGACAAAACCTGGCTTGAAGGTAGATGATGCAAACTAGCCACTTGCAAAATGCACTCATTAAAATAACCTCCACATTCTCCATCTTGCTAGCTATCTACTACTTTGTGTCCGGCGGGGGTGTTTACGCTAGGGCAACAAGTGGAGAAGGTGGTGACGTCACCGGATGTGACGCGCTTCCCTGTTCCAATCCCCCGTGCCTGTCCAAACTGACGCAGGTACTTGTACAGACTTGTATGCTGGAACATTGTGGAAGGTAACCCATCTGTCTAGAGAGATAGCTAATGAGAGACTGGATCGCTAATGATGCACAAGCTAAGCCTATTTGAAACATCGCCATCTCCTGGCAGCATTTACCTGCCAGATTCAGAAGCTTGAATACCCCATTAGAAAAAAAAGCTTGAAAACCCAATTTGATTTTTGCCCAAAGATTAAAAGAGAAAAAACTAAAGCTGAACAAAATGTACGATGGTTTTTATTTTAGTTCGTTTTGGAGTCAAAGATAATAGTTTCAGTATAGTTTTTGTTTTCCAAACGGGTTTCTTAATCATTTTACTAAATGTTTTTCATGATTAGTTTTTGTTTTCTTTGTTTACTATAATAACCTTGACGCAGCATCGTGCCTTGGGGTTTGATGATGATGCTACAGTACAGTAGCCTACCCAGGTCCCATGAGTGCCAGTCCAGTGGTGATGGTTTGACTTACCTGTCCATGATCAGTCCATGAGGGATGATGACCCGGTCTAAATCCTCCTCATAGTGTTTGGGGACACAGAAGAGGTCCAACTCATACCCTTTCTCATCATCAGGTATCTGAAGGAGCAAAGAGATAAAACACATTTAGCAAATCATGACCTTGGGAGTAAGGTTATATCTGTGCAAAGCATAGTTCTGAGATATTGAGCATCAAAGTTTTCACATTCCAGATGTCAGAACTGTTTTGTAGTGAATTGTTCTTTCAGGTACCTAAATTGCAGAGTATCAAAATCCTGAGACATTTGTCAATCTGTTGTTTTAGGGGGGTGCAATCACAGATAGAACCTTATGGCTGAACCCAGATTGACATTTCAGAGCCTATTGACACTTCTGAATTAAACATTCAGTTAAGAACTGTAGCTATTTGAATACATAAATGACAGAATAACTATTTTACCAAGATAGAGTCAGAACTCATCAAATACATTAAGAAATATATTATGATCAGACGAATTACTATCATCACCTGAAAAACGATCTGACAAGATATACTTTTAAGATTTCTGACGTTGTATTTTGTTTGCGTGCCATTATTACTTGCTAGACTAGACTACAACACAGGTCAAGTTCATTTTGCATGGCCCTGTGCCCCAGGTGAACGGAGTTAGGTAATTTTAAACCTTTCCATTGGTCTTAAATAGAAATCTCCACCCACCCTGGGCACCGGGCCATGAAAAACGAACTCCATCATTATTAGAGGGAGATAGCAAAGACATTTTCTGATTGGTACGTCTGTATTTGTTCAGGCTTGTGATTGGATTGCAGATAGAACATTATACTGCCAAATTCAAAAGGTATTTATGCAGATAGAACTTTCTAGTTTTTCCATTTTTGTTTCACTTAAAACTAACTTTTAAAAAAATCTCACATCAAAGTCATATGAAGAAGCATCTAAAGATCAAATTATATGTGACTGAACACTTTTTTTAAACAAAATATAACCTTATATAGTTCCAATGTCTGGAAATGTTGGCACAGAATGGCACAAGTCTTCATTGAGTTGACCAAGTCTTCGCAAACGGAAGCACATACGCACGCGCGATCACACACTAACGTCACCCCTGCAACATTTTTAAGCTTGCTTTCAACCACCTGTTTCTGGGTGAGACAGAGATAGCGGGTGCGATCCGCTTTCAGGATTTCATACTAGGCCTGACTGGCTGCGTCAATTGTGAAATTATGTCAATTGACAAGGTAGCTAACATATGCCAGGGATTTATTCACACCTGTCCTGTCCCGCAATCCTGAAGTCATTATGAAACCACACTCCGACACATAAATCAAAAACGTCCATTCTGCAGAAACCCATTCTGTCCAGAGCAAGACAAGGGATCTGTCTGACTGACATTGGAAAATAGAACATAGGGTACACTTTACCTGGAGATAGGAGGCCATGTTACCGCTCGTGCTGTTCACGCCTCACTAGGGTGATATTTGAGGAGTCATGCCCGGATCCATAGGGAAGAAATAATGTTATTTAGTGTAATGGGTGGGGCGTCTCTCGTATGTGCTCTGTCGACCTACTTTACCGTGGTCGAGTACATGCGATGCTCTCCCTCCCCCGGGATTTTAAACCATCACGTCACAATCCATTTTACCACAGCTAGCCTTTTACCGACCAATAATCTGATTTACCGGACGCAACCTGCGTTTAATGCACTGGCTGTTGCACATTTCATAATACCGCCGTACTCATTGCGTTGAAATGAATGGTACAATTGTCGAATTAGCTGAACTGTGAAAATAATTGTAGCCTAGTGAATATTTGTCGTAAATCACCGTCCGTTATATCGTATGTTATAATATAAATCCACACATCCAAATCAATGCAGAAACGCGTCTTCCCTGTGCTAGCCTATAGCTGCGCCATGACAAGGATTATCATAGATTTGGGAGGCTTGCTGTCATAGTGACATGCTGCTCAATGATGATCTATATACAGCGTATTCCATGACTATTTAGTTCATTGTCTGTAACCCAGTATTGGTCCGATCAATAGTTTGTCTACAGTTTATCCAAATGGGAAAATAAACTTCAAACCACTCCTTTCGCTTGGTATAGCCTGTGTTATGTTAGATACAGATTCATAATATGCAGTCCATCACCAGCCTTGAATGTATGGCCATGTTAGGATCAAAACCATCATGTACAGTCATGGTCAAAAGTTTTGAGAATGACAAGTATTGGTCTTCACAAAGTTCGCTGCTTCAGTGTTATGAGATATTTGTCAGATGTTACTATGGCATACTGAAGTATAATTACAAGCATTCCATAAGTGTCAAAGGCTTTTATTGACAATTACATTAAGTTTATGCAAAGAGTCAATATTTGCAGTGTTGACCCTTCTTTTTCAAGACCTCTGCAATCTGCCCTGGCATGCTGTCAATTAACTTCTGGGCCACATCCTGACTGATGGCAGCCCATTCTTGCATAATCAATGCTTGGAGTTTGTCAGAATTTGTGGGTTTTTGTTTGTCCACCCGCCTCTTGAGGATCGACCACAAGTTCTCAATGGGATTAAGGTCGGGGGAGTTTCCTGGTCATGGACCCAAAATGTAGATGTTTTGTTCCCTGAGCCACTTAGTTATCACTTTCGCCTTATGGCAAGGTGCTCCATCATGCTGGAAAAGGCATTGGTCGTCACCAAACTGTTCTTGGATGGTTGGGAGAAGTTGCTCTCGGAGGATGTGTTGGTACCATTCTTTATTCATGGCTGTGTTCTTAGGCAAAAATGCGAGTGAGCCCACTCCCTTGGCTGAGAAGCAACCCCACACATGAATGGTCTCAGGATGCTTTACTGTTGGCATGACACAGGACTGATGGTAGCGCTCACCTTGTCTTCTCCGGGCAAGGTGTTTCCCGGATGCCCCAAACAATCGGAAAGGGGATTCATCAGAGAAAATGACTTTACCCCAGTCCTCAGCAGTCCAATCCCTGTACCTTTTGCAGAATATCAGTCTGTCCCTGATGTTTTTCCTGGAGAGAAGTGGCTTCTTTGCTGCCCTTCTTGACACCAGGCCATCCTCCAAGTCTTCGCCTCACTGTGCGTGCAGATGCACTCACACCTGCCTGCTGCCATTCCTGAGCAAGCTCTGCACTGGTGGTGCCCGATCCCGCAGCTGAATCAACTTTAGGAGACGGTCCTGGCGCTTGCTGGACTTTCTTGGGCGCCCTGACGCCTTCTTCACAACAATTGAACCTCTCTCCTTGAAGTTCTTGATGATCTGAGAAATTGTTGATTTAGGTGCAATCTTACTAGCAGCAATATCCTTGCCTGTGAAGCCCTTTTTGTGCAAAGCAATGATGACGGCAAGTGTTTCCTTGCAAGTAACCATGGTTAACAGAGGAAGAACAATGATTTCAAGCACCACCCTCCTTTTAAAGCTTCCAGTCTGTTATTCTAACTCAATCAGCATGACAGAGTGATCTCCAGCCTTGTCCTCGTCAACACTCACCTGTGTTAACAAGAGAATCACTGACATGATGTCAGCTGGTCCTTTTGTGGCAGGGCTGAAATGCAGTGGAAATGTTTTTTTGGGATTAAATTCATTTTCATGGCAAAGAGGAACTTTGCAATTAATTGCAATTCATCTGATCACTCTTCATGACATTCTGGAGTATATGCAAATTGCCATCATCAAAACTGAGGCAGCAGACTTTGTGAAAATTAGTATTTGTGTCATTCTCAAAACTTTTGACCACGACTGTATATGGGTACATTTTGACTGACTGATGAGTAGTTATTTATGATGCAAGGTTCTTTGTAGATCAGTCAGTCGGCAGTCGCCTGCACTGTAAAACAAGCCCTATGTCTTCCCCACAAATGCCTGGCAAGACTGCAGGGGAGGCAGCATAACCTCACAATTCTCCTCCCTGGGTTTCTATTACATTAAATATTATACAGTACAAAAAACACCCAAATAAATGCAAGGGACAAAAGAAAACATTTGCCAATTGGAAACATAACAAAATTATTTAATATGACCCCACTTTAATGAGTGACACAGAAATTGAAGGTTCCTTTTCACCATACGAAAGATAAGAGCTCCCAGGCAATTGTGTGTGTATGTATGTATGTATGTATGTATGTATGTATGTATGTATGTATGTATGTATGTATGTATGTATGTATGTATGTGTATATATATATATATATATATATATATATATATATATTATATATATATATATTACACACACACACCACCAGGGTCGCATTCAGGAGGGGGCAATTTACTGAACGTTACCGATAGAAATAACAGAATAGAGCTGACGTGATTACTCACATCAGAGAGGCATGTCTGTTCTACAATATGCATTTCTATCTGAGCGTTCCTTAACGTTGTGCCCTACTGAACGCAGCCCAGACGGTGCAGAACAAACGTTCTCATTGTAGAGAACATCAACACACATAACCATCCTCTCACCCTCAGCACTATAGTTATTATGTCAGTTATGACAAAGGGCAAGTCTCAAATGACACCATATCCCCATATAGAGCACTACTTTTAGCTAGACCATATACACAGACGCATGTGGCTCAGGCCAAAAGTAGTGCACTATCCAGGGGAATAGGGTATGAATAAGACAACAAAATAGTGCACACTTATTTCTTCTTCTTTTCTTCTTTCTTGGATGAGGAGTCACCCTTCTCCTTTTCTTTCTCGTCCTTCTTCTCCTTGTCCTCTTTCTTCTCCTTCTTGCCCTCTTCCTTCTCCTGTCCCTCCTTCCTCTCTGCGTCGCGGTTGGAGATCTTGTTGTTGATGAGGTTGTGGAGAGCCACCACTGAGCGGATGAGGGAAGCCAGGTAGACGACCAGCATCTGGTCGTTGGTCTTCAGGTAGAAGGCCTTAGTGAACTCCTGCAGGGAGAGGTGGCAGGATTAGGGCATTGTGAATTATGATTAACTAACCAGGGGATTTGATCAGCACAACAAGGAATCTGGTGGAAAAAGCCACGCTACCTGTTCATTGTAATGAGGTAGTAGATCCTACAAACCTGAATTTATTTGATTTGAGAATGAAAATGTATCAATGTGCACTTTTTCCTAAATAAAAAAAGGTAATATCGATTACCATGCCTGCCACCCCCTGCCCCTATCCCCCTTGCTCCCACACACACTCAAGCCTACCCCCACACCCCATCATACCAGTAGGTTGACGTCGGGAAGCAGGTTGAAGACGTCCTGTAAATGGTAAACGATTTGGTGGTTGATGGGCAGCTTGCCTGCAGCCACTCTCTCCAGGTAAGACCTGATGTCCAGCAGTTTGGAGTTGAGTCCCTTCAGGCCATGTACCTGGTTGGTGATCTGCTGAGACAGAGTACCCACTGTTGTGTCCTTGATGTCTCTGTGGACACAAGATTATATGATAGAATATATCAGAGGAGAATAGAAAAGGATTTAGAATTCAGTGTGGAGTTAAGCTTGAAGTCAGAAGACTCTGTGAAAAGCTTTATTGTGCGTGTCAGTGAGAGAGAAAGAGAGATTGGTATGTGGAACGTCTGTGTGTGGTCTAGTTAAAAGATAATGCGTACCTGAGCAAGTGCTCCACGCCCACCTCCTCCGCCTCCTCTGCTCCGATCTCACTGGTCACATGTTCAAACGTCTTGGAGGTCGGAGTGCCGTCCTGGAGGAGTACAGTAACAAGAACTTGTGTGATCACTTGTATGCCTAGTCCAAAATCAGCCCAGAGACCCCGGGGTTGGCTGGTCCAGGGTTTGACTGATTTTGTCATTTAGGCTCATACATGTCTATGCTCCACTTACGTCATGTATTTCCTCCACAGAAAAGTAGGCTTCTGTAGGCAGGCCCAGGTCCTTAGGCTTCACATCAATGATCACTAAAACCTGAGAGGGAGGAAGTTCCATACAAACACAGTCATTGTTAAAATCTCTGCTGCATTATCAATACAATTTTATAATTTCAACAGGAGATGAGACAAATATGTCTTACTGGTATTTATTAATGTGGAATATTTACAGGGTTGAAAGCACTTACTGAATTGGTGCAGTATTGCTTGATGAGTTCATTGATGGCAATGTCATTCTTATGTAGTTTAGGACCTGTGTGATACCAGCCCACTATCCTCTCTCTGGCTGAAGAGAAGAAAAGGGAAAGGTTTAAGAATCTTATAGGATAACTGTAGAAGTCGATGAGACTGAATTTAATAGTTAAAATGTACTAATGTATAGTGTGTTTGAGTGTGTGTTCTCACCATTGACTTTCTTGAACATGCTGTACATATTCTCCAAGTAGTCATGATCCAGGAACCACACAGAATCATCCTTGTCATCCTCATCAAAAGGCACTGGAGAAAACCCAATCAATATGGATCCAACTACAGGCTTTTATAGCTAAACATTTTGTCATCATAATTACTCTGCCATCACAAATGTTATATGAATGTTATAAACTAGCCATATGACATAACAGGTTATTTTAGTACATGATGAAAGGAGAAGAAATCACCTGCAAAGCTGTTGGACACATCAAGGACTTTCTTATGCCAAGAGCCGAGGAGAACACCCACTACTCGCTTCTGGTTGCCTACTTTCCCTATTCTGTAAAAACAACATAACATTTACACAATCAATACCATAGGATGTCTTAGAGGAAATCAAAAATCAACTAAAGTGAACATAACTAGCTACTTTTACCCCGGCACTAGCGAAGTTAACTACCCTGATCCATAATGACGTTGTGCTCTACGAAACAGACTGAAAAGGTTTTCCAATTATTCCATTATTTAGAAATCAGTTTATGTTACTTGCTAATACTAACTGATAGTGAGTGGCCTGTAAATACAATTGACTAGCCAAAATTAGCTAGCTAGCTATGCTACTGTCATGGCTAACAAATACACAGCTTCATATGGGTTTCTGACTCAGCAGGTTAGCTAGGCCTGGCTGCAACATAATCTCTCGTACAAAAAGTGGCAAGTTAGTAAAGAGGTAGCGAATGGATATGATTTCGAAACAGATATACTATTAATGACATACCTATTAAAATGATCCACCACGCTGAGCAACACCAGTGGATGGACAACCACATTTTCTACCGCTAACTCCGGCATTTTTATGTGAAGTGTTTGAGGATACAACCAAACTCTGTGATGCTAGCTGTCTAGCTAGGTAGCTACTTCCTGTCAAATGGCTAGCTACTTCCGTTTCAACGTAGCAACAGAACCACTAAACAGAACGCGACGGTAGTGAAGAAGGAATATCTTTGGAAGCCGCTTGTTAGACTACAACAACATTGATTTGACAGCTAACGTTAATCAGAACCTGCAAATATGGTAAAATAGAATTAATGATTTCATTATTAAATGTTTTTTCTCAAGTTGTTAGCTAGTTCAATAATAGTTATGTAAAAGGTAGTTACGTGCAGGCAGGCCTAATAACAAATATTGATGTCAATACCAAGCCATTCATAGTCGCGGGAAGATGTTTTGAGTACGGGGTGCAGAGGAAGTACATACAATCTTAGCCACAGAGGATCATTAGTTTATTTTAATGATGTGGATTGTTTGTATGCCTAGTTGGGAAGACCTCAATTTGGGCAGAAGGCGTGGCAATAGGCCTAGCTGATTATTGAGATGTGGCTGTCAGTGAAAACCAATGCATCTAAAATATGTGTGAAGATAATTTGTTTTGAGTATAATTTGAAATGTTGAGACGAGAAGGGGAGTGGTGCGTGGTGAATATATTGGCGGGCCTCTCCCCAGAATGCGCTCAGCTCTCCAGAATGTACGGCGTTCACCCATAAAAGGATAAATTAATTCAAGGTTTATACAAATATGTCCATTCAATAGAGAATTCCAAAAGAAAAACAATAGTCGAAACCCCATGCCTCTACCATATATGGTTCAAACGTTACAGACGATTTACTCTGAACATTTAGCATGTTTAGAGTAAATGGAATGTCATCACAGGCATGATCACAAAGTGGTCACTGCTCAATAGAACTGTGGCGCTGCTGCGAAGCAGAACGGTGCTAACTTCGAATGTCAACTCACAAGCTAACTAGTGGCTGCAGGTTTGTGAGTAAAACATGTTTTTTTCCCAAATGAAATCAGTTGAATACAAAACTGAATAGGGACTAAATATAATAATATATTATTATTATTATTATTATAAATATGTATTTATTTACAAAGCTGAATTTCAATATCCACCCTCCGCGAAGACAATATGTTCCTGTTTGTTTGTGTATTTCTGAGTCTTTCCCTTTAAATCTTCATAGAAACGGCCCTCTCAACGTAGATTGATTGCCAATACAGTGGTTTGCAAAAGTATTCACCTCCCTTGGCATTTTTCCTATTTTGTTGCCTTACAACCTGGAATTAAAATTGATTTTTTGGGGGGTATGTATCATTTGATTTACACAACATGAAGATGCAAAATATGTTTTATTGTGAAACAAACAAGAAATAAGACATACCACAGATTCTCAATTGGATTGTAGTCTGGGCTTTGACTAGGCCATTCCAAGACATTTAAATGTTTCCCCTTAAACCACTTGAGTGTTGCTTTAGCAGTATGCTTAGGGTCATTGTCCTGCTGGAAGGTGAACCTCCGTCCCAGTCTCAAATCTCTGGAAGATTGAAACAGGTTTCCCTAAAAAAATTCCCTGTATTTAGCTCCATCCATCATTCCTTCAATTCTGACCAGTTTACCAGTCCCTGCTGATGAAAAATATCCCACAGCATGATGCTGCCACCACCATGCTTCACTGTGGGGATGGTGTCCTCGGGGTGATGAGAGGTGTTGGGTTTGTGCCAGACATAGCGTTTTTCTTGATGGCCAAAAAGCTCAATTTTAGTCTCATTCTTCCATATGTTTGGGGAGTCTCCTACATGCCTTTAGGCGAACACCAAACGTGTTTGCTTATTTTTTTCTTTAAGCAAAGGCTTTTTTTCTGGCCACTCTTCCGTAAAGCCCAGCTCTGTGGAGTGTACGGCTTAAAGTGATCCTATGGACAGATACTCCAATCTCCGCTGTGGAGCTTTGCAGCTCCTTCAGGGTTATCTTTGGTCTCTTTGTTGCCTCTCTGATTCATGCCCTCCTTGCCTGGTCCGTGACTTTTGGTGGGTGGCCTTCTCTTGGCAGGTTTGTTGTGGTGCCATATTCTTTCCATTTTTTAATAATGGATTTAATGGTGCGCCGTGGGATGTTCAAAGTTTTGGATATTCTTTTATAACCCAACCCTGATCTGTACTTCTCCACAACTTTGTCCCTGACCTGTTTGGAGAGCTCCTTGGTCTTCATGGTGCCGCTTGCTTGGTGGTGCCCCTTGCTTAGTGGTGTTGCAGACTCTGGGGCCTTTCAGAACAGGTGCATATACAGTTGAAGTCGGAAGTTTACATACACCTTAGCCAAATACATTTAAACTCAGTTTTTCACAATTCCTGACATTTAATCCTAGTAAAAATTCCCTGTCTTAGGTCAGTTAGGATCACCACTTTATTTTAAGAATGTGAAATGTCAGAATAATAGTAGAGAGAATGATTTATTTTAACTTGGGTCAAACGTTTCGGGTAGCCTTCCACAAGCTTCCCACAATAAGTTGGGTGAATTTTGGCCCATTCCTCCTGACAGAGCTGGCGTAACTGAGTCAGGTTTGTAGGCCTCCTTGCTCGCACACGCTTTTTCAGTTCTGCCCACAAATTTTCTATAGGATTGAGGTCAGGGCTTTTGTGATGGCCACACCAATACCTTGACTTTGTTGTCTTTAAGCCATTTTGCCACAACTTTGGAAGTATGCTTGGGGTCATTGTCCATTTGGAAGACCCATTTGCGACCAAGCTTTAACTTCCTGACTGATGTCTTGAGATGTTGCTTCAATATATCCACATAATTTTCCTTCCTCATGATGCCATCTATTTTGTGAAGTGCACCAGTCCCTCCTGCAGCAAAGCACCCCCACAGCATGATGCTGCCACCCCCGTGCTTCATGGATGGGATGGTGTTCTTCGGCTTGCAAGCCTACCCATTTTTCCTCCAAACATAACGATGGTCATTATGGCCAAACAGTTCTATTTTTGTTTCATCAGACCAGAGGACATTTCTCCAAAAAGTACGATCTTTGTCCTCATGTGCAGTTGCAAACCGAAGTCTGGCTTTTTTATGGCGGTTTTGGAGCAGTGGCTTCTTCCTTGCTGAATGGCCTTTCAGGTTATGTCGATATAGGACTCGTTTTACTGTGGATATAGATACTTTTGTACCTGTCTCCTCCAGCATCTTCACAAGGTCCTTTGCTGTTGTTCTGGAATTGATTTGCACTTTTTGCACCAAAGTACGTTCATCTCTAGGAGGCAGTACGCGTCTCCTTCCTGAGCTGTATGACAGCTGCGTGGTCCCATGGTATTTATACTTGAGTACTATTGTTTGTACAGATGAACGTGGTACCGTCAGGCATTTGGAAATTGCTCCCAAGGATGAACCAGACTTGTGGAGGTCTACAATTTTTTTCCTGAGGTCTTGGCTGATTTCTTTTGATTTTCCCATGATGTCAAGCAAATAGGCACTGAGTTTGAAGGTAGGCCTTGAAACACATCCACAGGTACACCTCCAATTGACTCAAATTATGTCAATTAGCCCATCAGAAGCTTCTAAAGCCATGACATCATTTTCTGGAATTTTCCAAGCTGTCTAAAGGCACAGTCAACTTAGCGTATGTAAACTTCTGACCCACTGGAATTGTGATACAGTGAATTATAAGTAAAATAATCTGTCTGTAAACAACTGTTGGAAAAATGACTTGTGTCATGCACGAAGTAAATGATCTTACCAACTTGGCAAAACTATAGTTTGTTAAAAAGACATTTGTGTAATGGTTGAAAAACGAGTTTTAATGACTCCAACCTAAGTGTATGTAAACTTCCGACTTCAACTGTATACTCAGATCATGTGACACTTAGATTGCACACAGGTGGACTTTACTTAACTAATTATGTGACTTCTGAAGGTAATGGGTTGCACCAGATCTTATTTAGGGGCTTCATAGCAAAGGGGTGAATACATATGCACGCACCACTTTTCCGTAATTTTTTTCATTTCACTTCACCAATTTGGACTATTTTGTGTATGTCCATTACCTGAAATTTAAATAACAGGTTTTAATGCAACAAAATAGGAAAAACGCCAAGGGGGATGAATATTTTTGCAAGGCACTCTATAGGCAATGAAAGCAAAGGATCTGGATGTGAAAATGAGGAAGGTATCAAGTTGATTTTGGTTGGTCTAACGAGCGGAAACACCTCCAAACGGTACCACAGTGCCAAATATGGAAGAGATACAACCAAGAGCGGAGCAGTTTAAACTAGCAAATGAACGTTCTTATTTAATCAACACTGTCAAGTACAAGTATATTAAGGTTACAATATTGTAGAGAACAATCTAATTATTAATTCTATGAAATGTATAATGACATGGGGCAAACAAAACTAAGTTTTGACAATTTCGTAGCACCCTCTTGAATTGCCCCGTTTTTCTCTACATTGTACAGCAGTGAGTCAACATGCTACAGAATGCGCTGAGCTGTCTCCCTCCAATTCTTGCACTTTCATTTTTGTATTGTATTAATTGTTTGCCCTTCGATTGTTTATTTTGGTAAATTCCCCATTACAATGTCACCAATAGTAAATGTACTGTTAATCCCCATCATTTACTTACATTAATTTCTGTTAATGCACATTTTGTCAATTTTTTCATTGTATTTTGTTTGGAGCGCTCCATGTGAGCAATGAGCATGTGTGTGGTTTTTCTGTCCTCTTAGTGTTGACGGAGTGCGCGCGCGCCTGAGCATGCGTAGAAGTAGGCTAACTGGCCTGCTGCGCTCAAATGTAGGAAAGTGCCCATTTGGGGATGTCTGATTTCTGGTTGTCTTATCTCACCACCACTAATAAGGTGGGCTACTCAGTGATTTTTCTCCACCTCACACCTTGAGTCAACAAAGTCATTTAAAAAAAAGAATCCATTGTGAATGATAATAGTTCCTCTCAGTATTTGAAAAATCTTTCCAACACTTTCCCCCTTGATAATCACAAACTTGAAACTCACGTGCCACCTAGGAATAGACCGTTGTGAACAGATCGCACATTCTTTGTACTGCGTAATTACAACAGGTGTGTGTGTGTGTGAGAGAGAGATAATGAGAGGGTTGTTGTAACTAAGATTGTGCCTATTAAAACTGAGCACAAATGGACAGCTATTCGATCCATCGCGGAGAAAAGCGCTCCCCTCGATCCAGCACCAGCGGGTGGAAAGCACCACGCACCACCCAGCACTGTGTTGCTTGCTAGACTAGTGGGCTAGTACACCTACGTGTTTGACATGGGCAGGAGCAGGCCTGTGAGCCGAGGGCTAGAGAATGCCATGTTCCTTATTTGATATCAAATCAAATCAAATTTTATTTGTCAAATTCGCGTATTTAGCAGATGTTATTGCGGGTGTAGTGAAATGCTTGTGCTTCTAGCTCCGACAGTGCAGTAATATCTAACAAGTGATATCTAACAATTTCACAACATATACCCAATATACACAAATCTAAGTAAGGAATGGAATTGAAGAATATATACATATACGGACAAGCCATGACAGAGCGGCATGGACTAAGATACAGTAGAATATTATAGAATACACTATATACAGTTGAAGTCGGATGTTTACATACACTTAGGTTGGAGTCATTAAAACTCGTTTTTCAACCACTCCACTAATTTCTGGTTAACAAACTATAGTTTTGGCAAGTCGGTTAGGACATCTACTTTGTGCATGACACAAGTAATTTTTACAACAATTGTTTACAGACAGATTATTTCACTTATAATTCACTGTATCACAATTCCAGTGGGTCAGAAGTTTACATACACTAAGTTGACTATGCCTTTAAACAGCTTGGAAAATTCCAGAAAATGATGTCATGGCTTTAGAAGCTTTGGATAGGCTAATTGAAATAATTTGAGTCAATTGGAGGTGTATCTGTGGATGTATTTCAAGGCCTACCTTCAAACTCAGTGCCTCTTTGCTTGACATCATGGGGAAATCAAAAGAAATCAGCCAAGACCTCAGAAAAAAAATTGTAGACCTCCACAAATCTGGTTCATCCTTGTGAGCAATTTCCAAACACCTGAAGGTACCACGTTCATCTGTACAAACAATAGTACGCAAGTATAAACACCATGGGACCACGCAGCCGTCATACCGCTCAGGAAGGAGACGCGTTCTGTCTCCTAGAGATGAACGTACTTTGGTGCGAAAAGTGCAAATCAATCCCAGAACAACAGCAAAGGACCTTGTGAAGATGCTGGAGGAAACTGGTACAAAAGTATCTATATCCACAATAAAACAAGTCCTATATCGACATAACCTGAAAGGCAGCTCAGCATGGAAGAAGCCACTGCTCCAAAACCGCCATAAAAAAGCCAGACTACGGTTTGCAACTGTACATGGGGACAAAGATCGTACTTTTTGGAGAAATGTCCTCTGGTCTGATGAAACAAAAATAGAACTGTTTGGCCATAATGACCATCGTTATGTTTTGAGGAAAAAGGGAGTGCTTGCAAGCCAAAGAACACCATCCCAACCGTGAAGCACGGGGGTAGCAGCATCATGCTGTGGGGGTGTTTTGCTGCAGGAGGGACTGGTGCACTTCACAAAATAGATGGCATCATGAGGAAGGAAAATTATGTGTATATATTGAAGCAACATCTCAAGACATCAGTCAGGAAGTTAAAGCTTGGTCGCAAATGGGTCTTCCAAATGGACAATGACCCCAAGCATACTTCCAAAGTTGTGGCAAAATGGCTTAAGGACAACAAGGTCAAGGTATTGGAGTGGCCATCACAAAGCCTCGACCTCAATCCTATAGAAAATTTGTGGGCAGAACTGAAAAAGCGTGTGCGAGCAAGGAGGCCTACAAACCTGACTCAGTTACACCAGCTCTGTCAGGAGGAATGGGCTAAAATTCACCCAACTTATTGTGGGAAGCTTGTGGAAGGCTACCCGAAACATTTGACCCAAGTTAAACAATTTAAAGGCAATGCTACCAAATACTAATTGGGTGTATGTACACTTCTGACCCACTGGGAATGTGATGAAAGAAATAAAAGCTGAAAGAAATCATTCTCTCTACTATTATTCTGACATTTCACGTTCTTAAAATAAAGTGGTGATCCTAACTGACCTAAGACAGGGAATTTATACTAGGATTAAATGTCAGGAATTGTGAAAAACTGAGTTCAAATGTATTTGGCTAAGGTGTATGTAAACTTCCGACTTCAACTGTACATATGAGATGAGTAGTGCAAGATATGAAAACATTATTAAAGTGACTAGAGTTCCATTTCTTAAAGTGGCCAGTGATTTCAATAGGCAGCAGCAGCCTGTAGTGTGCTAGTGATGGCTATTTAACAGTCGGATGGCCTTGAGATAGAAGCTGTTTATCATTCTGTCGGTCCCAGCTTTGTTGCACCTGTACTGACCTCGCCTTCTGGATGATAGCGGGGTGAACAGGCAGTGGCTCAGGTGGTTGATGTCCTTGATGATCTTGTTGGCACTGTGTTATCCTCAAAGCGGGCGAAGAAGGTGTTTGCGACGTGGCTGTTTTTCCTTTTGTAGTCCGTGATTGTCTGTAGACCCTGCCACATGTCTCGTGTTTGAGCCATTGAGTTGTTCCCATTCCCTTTTTTCCAAGTTTAGAATTCTGAACTAATATAAAATAGATGTGGAAAACTGTTGCGAGCGTTACTCTTGATAGGGTGAGAGAAGGGAAGAGGGGCAGAAAGGGAGCGAGAGAGACCGGACTTAACGCAAACTGTCTATCATCGGACTGGTAAGTGTGGAAAGTGACCTGTTGAAGTAGATAAATGACAAACTGGGCATACTGGAGTTGGTCAGTAATGATGTAAAAGAGTTGAAGGCGAGTCTGGAAATGAGTGACGGAAATGCTGCGATAATGGAGAGCGATACAAAAAAACTAAAAGGGACAGTCACTAGGATGGAAACGGATGTTAAGGAACTTAAAAAGGAGAACAACTTTCTGAAAGAAGCCTTACTAGATATACAAACTAGATTGATGAGAGAAAAGCTAGTACTTACGGGTATCCAGGAAAAGGAGAGAGAGATTACAGAAAGAATAGTGAGGGACTTCTTTCTTACAGCGCTGCAGATTCCACTCGAGGCTGTCGATAAAATCCAACTCGAACGTGTACACCGTTTCGGACAAAGAGGGCAGAGATATGAGCGTCCAATCGTTGCCAAATTTGCCTTTTTTAAGGACAAAGTAATGGTTAAAAACCTAGGAAAAATACTTGCTGGCATGAAAATAGGCATGAATGATCAGTTCCCGAGGGAGATTGCAGAACGGCGCAAAGTTCTGTACCCAATCTTCAAGGAAAACAGATTAAAAGGAAAGCGTGTTGCTCTCATTGTTGATAAACTGTATATTGACAACCAAATTAGGGTTGCACGATATTGGAAATAACTGACATTGCGATATTTTGTTTTTCTGCGATATATATTGCGAAATGAAAAAATACAGGATGTATGTATGATCCTCTGGGGAAAATGCAGTTTGCAAACAGCGACTTTTCAGGTGGAAGTCGTCATTAATAAAGTGTACGGTCAGACTTATGTAGGGCTCCGTTGTCCGGCTGGACCACAAGTCTGTTATTGCTGTATAATATTCCACTTGTGACAGCTCTGTTTCAACTTGTGCCTTGCATTTCTCGTACAACTCTGGGAGGGCAACTTGAGAAAAATTGTTGCGTGATGGCATTACATACCGCTTGTCAAGCGACCGGATCATGTTTTTAAAACCCTCTTTGGTAACCATGTTAATTGGTACCATGTCTTTGGCGACGTGAAATGTTATTGAATCTGTGATTTCTCTCTGCCGTTTGGAACCTTTCTCGTATGGTGTAATACTGGCAAAGGCATCCGAACTAGATCTTTGCTTTGGAGGGCATTGAGATGCTTTGCACTCGTCATACGAAGATTTGTGGTGCCGCCTTAAATGATCGAACAAATTGGTCGTGTTGCCTCGTGTTGTGGCAACAATTGCAAGGCACTCTCGACAAAGTACCTGTTTTTGGTCAACATCATCCTGTCTGTAGCCGAAATATTTCCATATAATTGACGATGCATTTATTTTTGCCACCAAATTCTCCATTTCGGTCTTTTTTGCCTGTTCCTCGCTCATCATTTCGTCATGCGCAAGCAGAGCCTGCATGTCAACCACGTGCAGCAACGAACTCCGTGTTTAAAAATAATAAACTGTGTATCCAATAACCCATAAATTGGAGTAAATTACGTTATATCAGACAGATATAATGCTAGTTTAACATTGAAAATATATATATATATTGTAGACTGATATATGTTTACCTTACTAAATCGCACGTTCTGCGATGTGACTATTGCGGATGCATACATCGCAATGTCGATGCTGAAATGATATATCGTGCAGCCCTAAACCAAATGTTCCGCGACACAAAGACTACTCCATGGCTATTCTGAAAGTTCTAATAGAGGAGTCGAATAATGGAACACCCAATACTAGTCATGGTAGGGATTGTAATAATAAAACATATTTATAGTAGGTATAGTAATTTATAAAGGGATAAGACAGTATTACAAGAAAAGATAACAAGCTAAATAATACATCTTCAAATACAACTAAATTAGAACACAAGTACTCAATCAACATAGTGGAGATAAAAACATAGCAAATAGAAGGCACAGTGTGGGGATATGTGTGGATGAATTGTGATGGAAGGTGTGGTGTGCGTTTTGGTGTTTGAATAAGTGTGGCGTTAAGTGAGTGAGAAAGGAAATGGTTGCATATCCCAGAACCAACATGTGTCTGTGAGCAGGAGTTGTGAGAGAGAGCTTTCAATACATTTTAAAGTATAGTCCCGTGTTGCTCAGTTGGTAGAGCATGGCGTTTTCAATGCCAGGGTTGTGGGTTCGATTCCCACGGGGGGCCAGTATGAAAAAATAAATAAAAAATGTATGCACTAACTGTAAGTCGCTCTGGATAGGAGCGTCTGCTAAATGACTAAAATGTAAAATGTATACATGTAATATATTTTTTATTGTCCTATCATGATGGAACGATCCCCAAATCCTATATCCTAGACACCCACCTGAGCGACCCATACACCAAAGTGAAGTCCCCATCTGTTTTATGGACCTGCTGTGAGTTGCCTATATGCAGCCAAAACAGGAAAATAAATGTGGTCAGAGACCTACTTGAGCAGCACCACCCCCCCCAAGATTCTGAGCCTGCCTGGCAGGGTTGGTCCTACAAAGCTCCCTGATGGGAGAGCATTATATACAAGGAAATTCTCAAAGCTGCTAATGAGAACCTTGACGACCTTGTACCTAGCCGGTGGGGATTCCGGTGGGGTACCCCCACCCAGGTAGTGGCAGTGCTGGCAACACTGGCTGCAGTAACCCATGGGGAGGGGGTCACACTCGGACAATCAGAGAGGGGGCTTATCATTGTGGCCCAGGTGGCACAAAATAATCAAAGGTCTGACTGCACGGAGATCAGAGTGTTTGTGTCTCAGGTGAAGAGGGTGGATCTGATCTCCATCACCTAGGACTTGACATAGATTAAATAGATTAATCAAATCTCACATTGTTTTCAATTTCTGCTCAATCTTGCATGCTTTCTCAATCAGCTGTAACTGTATATGCATTCGTAAATCAGGTCCTTTCTTGAGTTGGGCTCTGGGATGTAACAACCGTTGAGCATCTGATTTTATGGTTGATTGTGGAGGAAAGGGGTTGAGTCCGGGAAAACTCCAGGGTTGGATGGCATACCAGTCGAGGTATACCAAACCTTTTTTGATATACTAAGAGGACTGTTATTAGCATGTTTTAACCACTCCTATGTAAATGGTAGATTATCAGACACTCAAGAAGAAGGTCTGATTTCTGGTTATTACTGAAACAGGATACAAGTGGAAAATATAAAGACCCAGTCCATTAAAAAATTGGAGGCCCCTTACACTTCAGTGTTGTGATGCAAAAATTCTAGCAAAATGTATCGCGCATAGAATTAAAAAGGTATTGTCGGACATTATTCATTCTAATCAGACAGGTTTACAAAATACATTGGAGATAATATAAGGCAAGTACTGGAAACAATAGAACACTATGGAAAATCTGGGAAACCAGGCCTGCTATTCATAGCAGACTTTGAAAAGGCATTTGATAACGTACGATTGAGGTTTATATATAAATGCTGGAGCATTTCAATTTTGGAGAATTTCTTATAAACTGGGTCAAAATCATGTATAGTAACCCTAGGTGTAAAATAGTAAATAATGGCTATTTCTCAGAAAGTTTTAAACTGTCAAGAGGAGTGAAACAAGTTTGTCCACTATCGGCATATCTATTTATTATGGCCATTGAGATGTTAGCTATTAAAATCAGATCCAACAATAATATCAAGGGATTAGAAATCCAGGGCTTAAAAACAAAGGTGTCATTGTACGCTGATGATTCATGTTTTCTTTTAAATCCACAACTAGAATCCCTCCACAGCCTCATAGAGGATCTAGATACATTTTCTAACCTCTCTGGATTACAACCAAATTATGACAAATGTACTATATTACGTATTGGATCACTAAAAAATAAACATTTTACATTACCATGTAGTTTACCAATAAAATGGTCTGATGGTGATGTGGATATACTCGGAATACATATCCCAAAGGAAATAAATGATCTCACTCCAATAAAATGTAATAGAAAGTTAGCAAAAACTGATAAGATCTTGCTACCATGGAAAGGTAAATACCTGTCAATTTGTAGAAAAATCATCCTGATTAACTCTTTAGTATTATCCCAGTTTACCTATTTGCTTATGATCTTGCCTACGCCTAACAGTTTTTTTAATTATATGAGAAAAAAATATTCAATTTTATTTGGAACGGCAAGCCAGACAAAATTAAACGGGCCTATTTATATAATGAATATGAATTCGGAGGACAGAAATTATTAAATATTAAAGCATTAGACCTATCACTAAAAGCTTCAGTCATACAAAATTATTATTAATCCTCCAGAAACGACAGAACAAATAATGCAACAAATATTGTGGTTAAACTCAAATATACTAATTGACAAAAAACCTTGACAAAATGTTTAAAAAAGGTATAATCTTCGTAAATTATATCATCGGTAGGACTGGTGGAGTTATGTCGTACATGCAGCTAACAAAAACAAATGGAAATGTCTGCTCTACCCAAAATTACAACCAAATAATTGCAGCCTTACTGCAAAAATGGAAGAGGAAATTGGAAGGGGGAGAAAGTAAGGAACTTGTCTGTCAGCCTTGCATGAAAGAACATAATTGGTTAAAGAAAACAACTGTGAAAAATAAAAAAGTATACCAGTTTCATTTAAGGACAAAAGGATTGACAGCCGTCCCATATAGATTGCAAAATAGCTGGGAAGAGATTTTTGACGTACCGATCCCATGGCATAGTGTTTATGAACTGATACGCAAAACGACACCGAATTCAAAACTTAGAATCTTTCAATTTTAAATTATTATATAAAATTCTTGCTACCAATAGAATGTTATTTATATGGGGGATACAATCGTCCCAGCTCTGCAGATTTTGCTGCGAAGAGACAGAATCATTAGATCATTTGTTTTGGTACTGTCCATTTGTAGCTTGTTTTTGGACACAGGTCCAGGAATGGCTAAAGGATTGCAATATTTACCTGGAGCTAATCTTGCAGATAGCATTACTGGGTGATCTGAAAAGTCATAGTCAATCGATCAGTAATACACTGCTCAAAAAGATAAAGGGAACACTTAAACAACACAATGTAACTCCAAGTCAATCACACTTCTGTGAAATCAAACTGTCCACTTAGGAAGCAACACTGATTGACAATACATTTCACATGCTGTTGTGCAAATGGAATAGACAACAGGTGGAAATTATAGGCAATTAGCAAGACACCCCAAATAAAGGACTGGTTTTGCAGGTGGTGACCACAGACCACTTCTCAGTTCCTATGCTTCCTGGCTGATGTTTTGGTCACTTTTGAATGCTGGCGGTGCTTTCACTCTAGTGGTAGCATGAGACGGAGTCTACAACCCACACAAGTTGCTCAGGTAGTGCAGCTCATCCAGGATGGCACATGAATGCGAGCTGTGGCAAGAAGGTTTGCTGTGTCTGTCAGCGTAGTGTCCAGAGCATGGAGGCACTACCAGGAGACAGGCCAGTACATCAGGAGACATGGAGGAGGCCGTAGGAGGGCAACAACCCAGCAGCAGGATTGCTACCTCCGCCTTTGTGCAAGGAGGAGCAGGAGGAGCACTGCCAGAGCCCTGCAAAATGACCTCCAGCAGGCCACAAATGTGTCTGCTCAAACGTTCAGAAACAGACTCCATGAGGGTGGTATGAGGGCCCGACATCCACAGGTGGGGGTTGTGCTTACAGCCCAACACCGTGCAGAACGTTTGGCATTTGCCAGAGAACACCAAGATTGGCAAATTCGCCACTGGCGCCCTGTGCTCTTCACAGATGAAAGCAGGTTCACACTGGGTACGTGACAGAAGTGACAGAGTCTGGAGACGCCGTGGAGAACGTTCTGCTGTCTGCAACATCCTCCAGCATGACCGGTTTGGCGGTGGGTCAGTCATGGTGTGGGGTGGCATTTCTTTGGGGGGCCGCACAGCCCTCCATGTGCTCGCCAGAGGTAGCCTGACTGCCATTAGGTACCGAGATGAGATCCTCAGAACCCTTGTGAGACCATATGCTGGTGCGGTTGGCCCTGGGTTCCTCCTAATGCAAGACAATGCTAGACCTCATGTGGCTGGAGTGTGTCAGCAGTTCCTGCAAGAGGAAGGCATTGATGCTATGGACTGGCCCGCCCGTTCCCCAGACCTGAATCCAATTGAGCACATCTGGGACATCATGTCTCGCTCCATCCACCAACGCCACGTTGCACCACAGACTGTCCAGTAGTTGGCGGATGCTTTAGTCCAGGTCTGGGAGGAGATCCCTCAGGAGACTATCCGCCACCTCATCAGGAGCATGCCCAGGTGTTGTAGGGAGGTCATACAGGCACGTGGAGGCCACACACACTACTGAGCCTAATTTTGACTTGTTTTAAGGACATTACATCAAAGTTGGATCAGCCTGTAGTGTGGTTTTCCACTTTAATTTTGAGGGTGACTCCAAATCCAGACCTCCATGGGTTGATAAATTTGATTTCCATTGATCATTTTTGTGTGATTTTGTTGTCAGCACATTCAGCTATGTAAAGAAAAAAGTATTTAATAAGATTATTTAATTCATTCAGATCTAGGATGTGTTATTTTAGTGTTCCCTTTATTTTTTTGAGCAGTGTATAATAATACTTTTAGCAAAAAATTCAATTCAATTTACAATCTGTAGAAACAATGAGAATAGAAAGGTTCAGAACTTTTGTAAAACATCACAGTACAGTTGAAAAATATATGGCGAATAGAAATCCTATATGGATGGTGTTAAGAGATAGATGGGAGGTGTTGAATGGAGTTGAAGGATGGGACTAATAACAACAACTAATAACAAGATAACTAATAATGTAAGCATACTGTGTCCATAATAAGTATATAGGTTGTAGGTTGGGAGCTTTTGTGAAAGAGCACAATTAGAAAGTTATGGCATATAGAAGCAAACCGGATGGACATCATGAAAATGATCGGAGAGGTTGAGAGTAGAAGAAGTTCAGGAGAAAAAACTAACAAAATATAATTATTGTAAAATTGACTGTGTCCATAAAATGTATATAGTAAGTATAAGCTGGAAGTAGAGGCCTAAGCATTGTTGTTCACTAGTTTACTCCAATTAGGGAAAGGGTGGTGGGGTTGGAAAGTAATAAAGGGGAATATATATTTTTTTTAAAGGATATGTATGTATATGTGTGTGTGTGTGTGTGTGTGTGTATATGTATATATATATATATATATATAAAAACATGGGGGATTGGAAGTGATGCAGACAATTACATTGATGGAAGTTACAATCTATCTGCAATATTAAGCTGATCTACCCCCTAAAAAAGAAAGAAAAAACGGTCTATCATACAGCAGAGCGTGTGTCCGACACCAAACCCCTACAACTGAATAGAAAAAAAGCATATCAGGAGCCCACCACATACAAAACAGAGCTGAGAGCTCTCCTTGCAGAATGGGGCCCATATATAAATATAGTGTAATTTATATCAATAATGCAACCGAAAAATCGTTTAATAGTTTATTGCAACAACACAAATTCTTGCAATTTTACCATCTCACTACCAGGGGGTGTTGCAGCACCTTCAGCACCTGTACTCCCCGCAGCTATGAACCCATTGCACTTTAAAGGGGCAATCAGCAGTTGCTACATACATTTTTTGACTTATAAATTAATGATATGTACCCATTGATTCTTGAAGAATATAACTTATAAGTGCCTCATGAGCTTAGTTCAGCTGACATACCCCATCAGTGGCCATAATATAAGCTTGTTTTACTCCAATGTTTGTAAAGAAAGTAAATGTCAACAAACACTGTATAGCCAAAAGAAAATATCTGTTTCAAGTTTTATTAGTTGTATGTACTGGATACACATGGTATACATCGTCCAACAAAATGCTTACTTGCAGGTTCCTTCTCGAGAATGCAACAACAGTAAGAAATCATAAAAAATACTGACATGCTTTATTTTCTTCCATAAACAGGCAGAAGTCGAGGAGACACTAAAGAGAATTCAAACTCACAAAGGTGTAATTGGAACAATAGTTGTTAATGCCGAGGGTAAGCAAGACAACACTGAAGTAACAGTATCCCTCCCTCGCTACAATCCTATGTTTACATTCTCTTACAGGAGCTGTACCTATAGCCACAACATTATTATTACTTTTATTTGTCAGGGACCATGTACAACATGCCATTGCGCCAGATTTAGCTAGATAGCTAATTTTCATCTGTAGTCGCTGGGCGTCAGAGACATGTGAAGACAATTTTACACTTTAGACATACCATTTGAATTTATGTAGCAAGCTAACTAATCAGTAATACTCTCATCACTTCTCTATTATAAAGTTGATGCTGTGTGTTGGTCTTTCTTAGGTATCCCAATCAGAACTACCTTAGACAACTCCACCACGGTGCAGTATGCTGGTCTGCTGCACCAGCTCACTATGAAAGCCAGGAGCACAGTCCGAGACATCGACCCTCAGAACGACCTGACCTTCCTCCGAATCCGCTCCAAGAAGCATGAGATCATGGTGGCACCTGGTGAGTGTAGCAGAGGTGGTTTAGGTTCTCAAGGGAGGCCCAGACACGTGAAGATCATCTATGTATCTGACGTGTTGATATTGTGCTCATCATTTGATTATTTGATTCATTGTTAACATAAATGTAATTCAATATTGAAATGTAATGAAACACATTTAGGGGTTTTACAGTTTTTCTCCTCTCTCTTCTCACTCTTTTCCAGACAAGGAGTATCTATTGATAGTCATCCAGAACCCTAGTGAATAGCCCCAGGATGTTCCTGTGAGAGTCAGGCAGTAGCTCCTCACACACTGATCTTTGTCTCTGTCAAGAATAGATGTTTTGTTTAACTGGACCACACATTTTGCTTTCTGTGTATTTTCTTATTTTTCGGCTTTTTGTACTCTGCAATATGTTGCCTTATTCTATTCATTCTCCTTCTTCTTAGCCATTGTCATCAATTAAAAAAATAGAAGAAACAAGAATGTCATAACAATTGGTGCATTGTGTATGTCCTATTTTCCTATGTCCCATGTCGACCCCTGTATGATGATATGAATATAGTCTTATGTAAGGAGGGTAGATAATGACTGAATCTGAATTACTTTATTCTGAGTTAATGTAGAGGAACTGAGGAAGGTCAATGTGTCAGAGACAGAGCTGTAGTGTATGGTCAGAGTTACCACAGAGCAGCAGTATCAGACATGTTTAATTTTCATTCAACTGTTTGTTCTAAAGAGCTTCCTGGGGTGTGATTGAGTTAACTAGCTAACTTTCCAAAATTGCTTGAAATACATTTCATTTTTTGGGAAATGTATAATTACAATTGACAAGGTATAATTGACTTGACAACAACCCCATATACAAATTTAGCTTTCTTCATCAGAAAATCAAAGTGTCATATGTGGCTGTTTTATCAAAGTTAGCTGGCTAATTTAATAATTCTGCTTTCCAGAATACCCCACTCTGGTAGAAATCTATGGTGTGAACTCAGAAATCAAATACCAGGTCAGGCCAGCAAAGGGCATACGCTGGCTGTCACAGCACATTCTCAGTGATTTTACATTTTAGCCATTTAGCAGACGCTTATCCAGAGCGACTTACAGTAGTGAGTGCAAAAATGTATACGTTTTTTTGTGTTTTTTACATCTTCAAAACAGAAGTTCAGAATTGTGCATGTATGTGGGTGTGATAATGTAAAGAGAATGAGGGAAATGTTACTAGTGACCATAGCGAGTACACAGCCACTACTGCTGGAGGTGGGGGATGTGGTCTACATGTGCCTCTCCTCAGGTTCCAGTTACTGGAATAGAACTACAACACAAACTCACAACAAATCATTGGCTCACTTTTATTGGGCTAGAACAAATGTTTTTTTTTTTTTACTTTACAATGTGTCCTTAATACCTACCCTATTTATTTACATGATAGTTAAATAGGATATGTTGGTCATCAGTTACACAAGCACAGTGTATTACAGTGTTGTTGAATGGCACTTAAAGGGAGAGTTCACTCAAATGACAAAGGTTTCCTTACCCTGTAAGCAGTCTATGGACAAGGTATGACAGCAATGAATGCTTTGGTTTAGGTAAAGGGGATACCTAGTCAGTTGCACAACTGAATGCATTCAACCGAAATGTGTCTTACGCATTTAACCCAACCCCTCTGAATCAGAGAGGTGCGGGGGGCTGCCTTAATCGACGTCATCGGCGCCCGGGGAGCAGTTGTTGGGGGTAATTGCCTTGCAGAATGGCAGATTTTTTCCACCTTGCCAGCATGGGGATTCGAACCAGCGACCTTACAGTTACTGGCCCAACACTTAACCGCTAGGCAACCTGCCGCCTAGATGCAGTAATATATTTTACAGTACTATTTTCCTTACTGTAAAACATATTACAGCATCCCAACTCTGGCGCCAGTATAATGCTGTACATTTACAGGGAAAAGTTTTACAGTGTATGACAGCAATCCATGCTTTGGTTTAGTTTCCCTGGCACTGTTTCCACATGCTAATGTTTTAGAATTTGTGGCAAAAATCCCATTTAAGTCATACGGCCGATATTAGCATTTTTCATGCATCAAACCAAAGCATGGATTGCTGTCATACACTGTAAAACTTTCCCCTGTGAATGTACAACATTATACTGGCACCAGAGTTGGGAGGCTGTAATATGTTTTACAGTAAGGAAAATAGTACTGTAAAATATATTGCAGCATCTCTGCTGTAAAGCAAAATTACAGTATTAAACTGGCAACTCTGGTGCCAGTGTAATGCTGTAAATGTACAGTGAAATTCTCCCTGAAATCTAAATGTAAGAAAAACCAATTTGTACATAAAATACATTTATTCAAATTGGTAAAAACATTAACAAATTAACAATAGAACTAACAACAGTTAACACATATGTAACCAAATAAGAGCATCATTACAACACTAATTTCAAAACTATATTGTGTGCCTTGGTGTGGGGGAGCGAGAGACAAAGTGTGAGACCTGCTGAGAGCCGAGTGATCCGAATCACACAGGGTTGTGACAGCTAAGGAGGACACTGTCCCAGTGTTGGTGCCGTTCATGCTCTCCCCATTGAGTAGACTGTATCACGGTGGCATCTAGATGGATACCAATATTAGTTATTTCTTGTGTAGGCGGCTATCCTACTTGAAATATAATCCTGGGAGGGAAAAAATTGGCCATGCTACTTGCTACCTAGGTCGGCAGGCACGTCGATACAATACCGGTGCACGGGTCATTCGCATCGGCTTTAGCAGTTTGCGAGTAGTTTAACAGCTCACACCGTGGTTGCGCCGGTAGTTTACCACAGCCAAAAAGTCATAATTATGGCTAAACCCTGTCTATTTCTACAATTTATCTTCTTAAAATCGGATTTTAAACCTAACCCTCACCATAACCACACTGATAAACTTATGGCTAACCTTAAATTAAGACCAAAAAGCTGATTTGTGTTTGCATACATTTTTAGGATATTGCCAATTTTGACTTTGTGGGCCGTGGTAACAAGTGACAACCAGCTACGGTCGTCATATCTTTTGAACCGCTAAAAACAAGAAATGTTCTCTGTAGTCATGATAAAAACGGTCACAAATCTGCGGTCAGTTTATTCTCTATGGCACTCAGAGGCTGCAGTACAGGCAGTGAATCCTACTATCACAACAGTTATTATCTGGGTGATTTTTTTTTCTAGGTCACATTTACAAGCAATTAAGAGCAGACCAAAATGGCTAGAGCAGACCGAAAGCGCTAGCTAGCAAACAAATGTTAGCCAGCTAGCTAGCTAGATTAGCTAAGAAAACATGCAGTAACTTAACGTTGGCTAGCAATAAAGAGACTTATAAACAAGTCAATGTATCTACCCAGCAGCTGCTGAAAATATTATTCCACTTCAAGAAGATATTTACTAAAATAGTCTGAGCTTCATGTGTCTCACCCCACAGCATGAGGTTGGCGTTTGAAACAGATCTTTTCAATCTACAGTAGTCATAAGCTGTTACTGTAAAGAAATACAGTATGTTAGAGTAACTTTTACAGGAGGCTTCCAATTACAGTTAATACCAGTATTTTTCAGCATTTTACCCATAATGCATTGCAATCTACAGCATTAATGCTGTAAAACACATTTATGCTATTTTACTGTGCATTCTACAGTTTTTTACTGTTGAAATTACAGAAAAGTCTTACAGTGTACCTTGTCCAAAGACTACTTACAGCACAGGTGTCAAACTCATGCCAATTAATTTTTTATTTCACCTTTATTTAACCAGGTAAGCCAGTTGAGAACGAGTTCTCATTTACAACTGCGACCTGGCCAAGATAAAGCAAAGCAGTGCGATAAAAACAACAACAACACAGAGTTACATATGGAATAAACAAAAACAAAATGTACAGTCAATAACACAATAGAACATCTATATACAGTGTGTGCAAATGTAGTAAGTTATGGAGTAGTAAGTTTTGCACTATGGCAATAAATAGGCCATAGTGCAAAATAATTACAATTTAGTATTAACACTGGAGTGATAGATGTGCAGAAGATGATGTGCAAATAGAGATACTGGGGTGCAAATGAGCAAAATAAATAACAATGTAAATAACAATATGGGGATGAGGTAGTTGGGTGGGCTAATTACAGATGATTGATAAATGAAGGTCCCTAATTAGTAAGGAACTTCCCACACCTGGTTGTCTAGGGTGAATTGAAATGAAAACCAAAAACCTGAAGACACACCTCCCGAGTGGTGCAGTGGTCTAAGGCACTGCATCGCAGTGCTAGCTGTGCCACTAGAGATCCTGGTTCGAATCCAGGCTCTGTCGTAGCCGGCCGCGACCGGGAGACCCATGGGGCGGCACACAATTGGCCCAGCGTCGTCCAGGGTAGGGGAGGGAATGGCCGGCAGGGATGTAGCTCAGTTGGTAGAGCATGGCGTTTGCAACGCCAGGGTTGTGGGTTCGTTTCCCACGGGGGGCCAGTATGAAAAATAAAATAAATAAATCATGTATGCACTCACTAACTGTAAGTCGCTCTGGATAAGAGCGTCTGCTGAATGACTAAAATGTAACTAGGCCCTGCATGGAATGAGTTTTGACACCCCTGGCTTACAGGTTAAGGAAACCAATGTGTCATTTTGTAATTTAAGTGAACTATCCGTTTAAGACAGATTCTGTTCTTTGGATTATTGAGTATCTTGTATAGTGATAATGATATTGATAAACCTAACAACAATTTAACATAGAAATCAACAAATAGATCAAATCAAATGTTATTTGTCACATGCGCCGAATACAACAGGTGTAGACCTTACAGTGAAATGCTTACTTACAAGCCCGTAACCAATAATGCAGTTCTAAGAAAAATAAGTGTTAAGTATTTACTCAAATAAACTGAAGTAAAAAACAGATAAGTAAAAAAGAAAAAAACAAATTAATTCAAGTGCAACAATAAAATAACAGTAGTGAGGCTATATACAGGGGGTACCGGTACAGAGTCAATGTGCGGGGGCACAGGTTAGTCAAGGTAATTGAGGTAATATGTACATATGTAGAGGTAAAGTGACTATGCACAGATAATAAACAGAGTAGCAGCAGCGTAAAAAAGGGTGGGGGGGACAATGCAAATAGTCTGGGTAGCCATTTGATTAGCCGTTCAGGAGTCTTATGGCTTGGGGGTAGAAGCTGTTAAGAAGCCTTTTGGACCTAGACTAGGCGCTCCGGTACTGCTTGCCGTGCGGTAGCAGAAAGAACAGTCTATGACTAGGGTGGCTGGAGTCTTTGGCAATTTTTAGGGCCTTCCTCTGACACCGCCTGGTATAGAGGTCCTGGGCGGCAGGAAGCTTGGCCCCAGTGATTTACTGGGCCGTACGCACTACCCTCTGTAGTGCCTTGTGGTCGGAGGCCGAGCAGTTGCCATACCAGGCGGTGATGCAACCAGTCAGGATGCTCTCGATGGTGCAGCTGTAGAACATTTTGAGGATCTGAGGACCCATGCCAAATATTTTCAGTCTCCTGAGGAGGAATAGGCTTTGGACCATGATAGTTTGTTGATGATGTGGACACCAAGGAACTTGACGCTCTCAACCTGCTCCACTACAGCCCTGTCGATGAGAATGGGTGCGTGCTCGGTCCTCCTTTTCCTGTAGTCCACAATCATCTCCTTTGTCTTGCTCACGTTGAGGGAGAGGTTGTTATACTGGGACCACACGGCCAGCTCTCTGACCTCCTCCCTATAGGCTGTCTCTTCATTGTCGGTGATCAGGCCTACCACTGTTGTGTCGTTGGCAAACTGAATGATGGTGTTGGAGTCGTGCTTGGCCATGCAGTAATGGGTGAACAGGGAGTAGAGGAGGGGACTGAGCACGCACCCCAGAGGGGCCCCCATGTTTAGGATCAGCATGGCAAATGTGTTGTTACCTACCTTTACCACCTGGGGGCGGCCCGTCAGGAAGTCCAGGATCCAGTTGCAGAGGGAGGTGTTTAGTCCCAGGGTCCTTAGCTTAGTGATGAGCTTTGAGGTCACTATGGTGTTGAACACTGAGCTGTAGTCAATGAATAGCATTCTCACATAGGTGTTCCTTTTGTCCAGGTGGGAAAGGGCAGTGTGGAGTGCAATAGAGATTGCATCATCTGTGGATCTGTTGGGGCGGTATGCAAATTGAAGTGGGTCTAGGGTTTCTGGGATAATGGTGTTGATGTGAGCCATGAACAGCCTTTCAAAGCACTTCATGGCTACAGACATGAGTGCTACGGATCGGTTGTCATTTAGCTTACCTTGGTGCTCTTGGGCACAGGGACTATGGTGGTCTGCTTGAAACATGTTGGTATTACAGACTCTGTCAGGGACTAGTTGAAAAAGTCAGTGAAGACACTTGCCAGTTAGTCAGCACATGCTCGGAGTACACGTCCTGGTAATCCGTCTGGCCCTGTGGCCTTGTGAATGTTGACCTGTTTAAAGGTCTTAATCACATTGGCTATGGAAAGCGTGATCACACAGTCGTCCGGAACAGCTGATGCTCTCATGCATGCTTCAGTGTTGCTTGCCTCGAAGCGCGCATAGAAGTAATTTAGCTCGTCTGGTATGCTCGTGTCACTGGGCAGCTTTCGGCTGTGCTTCCCTTTGTAGTCCATAATAGTTTGCAAGCCCTGCCACATCCGACGAGTGTCGGAGCCGGTGTAGTATGATTCAATCTTAGTCCTGTATTGACGCTTTGCCTGTTTGATGGTTCGTCAGAGGGCATAGCGAGATTTCTTATAAGCGTCCGGGTTAGAGTCCCGCTCCTTGAAAGTGGCAGCTCTACCCTTTAGCTCAGTGTGGATTTTGCCTGTAATCAATGGCTTCGTATTGGGGTATGTACGGTCACTGTGGGGACGACGTCATTGATTCACTTATTGATGAAGGCAGTAACTGATGTGGTGTACTCCTCAATGCCATCGGAAGAATCCCAGAACATATTCCAGTCTGCAAAACAGTCCTGTAGCTTAGCATCTGCGTCATCTGACCATTTCTGTATTGAGCGAATCACTGGTACTTCCTGCTTTAGTTTTTGCTTGTAAGCAGGAATCAGGAGGATATAATTATGGTCAGATTTGCCAAATGGAGGGCGAGGGAAAGCTTAGTACGCGTCTCTGTGTGTGGCGTAAAGGTGGTCTAGAGTTTTTTTTTTCTCTGGTTGCACATGTAACATGTTGGTAGAAATGAGGTGAAACAGATTTAAGTTTCCCTGCATTAAAGTCCCCGGCCACTAGGAGCGCCGCCTCTGGATGAGCATTTTCTTGTTTGCTTATGGCCTTTTACAGCTCGTTGAGTGCGGTCTTAGTGCCAGCATCGGTTTGTGGTGGTATATAGACAGCTACGAAAAATATAGATGAAAAGTATCTTGGTAAATAGTGTGGTCTACAGCTTATCATGAGATACTCTACCTCAGGCGAGCAAAACCTTGAGACTTCCTTAATATTAGATTTCGTGCACCAGCTGTTATTTACAAATATACACAGACCACCACCCCTTGTCTTGCCGGAGGCAGCTGTTCTATCTTGCTGATGCACCGGGATTTGGGCCTTGTCGGGTGTCTGAAGTATATACTTCGCATCCGACTCATTAAAGAAAAAATCTTCGTCCAGTACGAGGTGAGTAATCGCTGTCCTGATATCCAGAAGCTCTTTTCGGTCATAAGAGACAGTGGCAGAAATATTATGTACAAAATAAATTATAAATAATGCGAAAAAACACACAATAGCACAATTGGTTAGGAGCCCGTAAAACGGCAGCCATCTCTTTCGGCGCCATTCTCTGACACTGAATGTGAACCAAATTCCCTCCACTTCATGAAATGAAAGGTTGTTCTACCTCATTTGACACAAACATTATATAATACAATCAATCAGTTATCTTCATTAAGGCACACAATCAACATACAGTATAAAGTACTATTTTCATTAAAGATTTACTTTTGTCCCAAATACACACTTTTTCATTATTTAACCAGGTAAGCCAGTTGAGAACAAGTTCTCATTTACAACTGTGACCTGGCCAAGATAAAGCAAAGCAGTGAGATAAAAACAACAACACAGAGTTACATATGGGGTAAAACAAAACATAAAGTCAAAAATACAAACAGAAAATATATATACAGTGTGTGTGAAGTTAGTAAGTTATGGAGGTAAGGCAATAAATAGGCCATAGTGCAAAATAGTTACAATTTCGTATTAACACTGTAATGATAGATGTGCAAAAGATGATGTGCAAATAGAGATACTGGGGTGCAAAATAAATAACAATATGGGGATGAGGTAGTTGGGTGGGCTAATTTCAGATGGGCTGTGTACAGGTGCAGTGATCGGTAAGCTGCTCTGACAACTAACGCTTAAAGTTAGTGAGGGAGATAAGAGTCTCCAGCTTCAGAGATTTTTGCAGTTCGTTCCAGTCATTGGTAGCAGAGAACTGGAAGGAATGCCGGCCAAAGGAGGTGTTGGCTTTGGGGATGACCAGTGAGATATACCTGCTGGATTATAGTGCAAAAGCCAAAATACTTAATAATCAAGTATAATTGATTACTACCCTGGAATAGTTCAACAGTATTGCACTCCCAGACATTGAATATAGTATTTCACTTCACAATAATTTCCTCCACCATTGAAGTGCATGTATGCCTAATTTGTTTATACTTACAGTATGTGGAAATAAATTGGTTGACAGAGATCCTTGGCAAGGCCTCAGATCCAGGAGGGACACATAAACACTTGAAACTACAGAGAGGAGTAAAGGCATTTAGAATCTATAACTTTTGGAGATCTGAGAAATTGGAGAAGTGTCCCACAGTGTGGTAACAATTCCACATGGCCTTTCAGAGGACAAGATGGAGCAAGATTCAAAGTTTATTCGCCACCAGGGGCGGTGTGTTCAATAGGGCGATATGGGCGACGCACTGCCAAACGGGAAAAGGAAGGGATTTTTTTTCTAATCAATTATATCACGGCAACAGTAGTTATCAGTGTTCTAATCTGATCTGACTGCCACTAAATGTCAAATCAGGCTAAAGTCGTGCTTCAAATGGCCCCGCCCGTTTTTGGGGCGATTTCAGTCATGTTGAAAATCGCCCAGAAGTCTGTCATAGACTCCCGTGTAAAATCTATTTTTTTCAAATTTCAAAGCTTTCAATACAATCTCTATGGGTGTCTGTGGGCTTGCACTTACGCGCTTTCGTCATACGTGACGTAACCATGAACGTAACTAAGAAAATAGCGGCTAGCAGCGTCTCTGTTGCGACCTGCAGTGTGGCGTTATCTTATGTTTTTAATTTGTACACTTAGTGGCGTTATTTTATGTTTTTAATTTGTACACTTAGTTTACAAACATTCTGCCAACCATGGATTTCCAGTGGTGGGTTTTGGACTGATCTTGTTGATCGTGTACATACCCGCTACGAACGGACTAAATAATGAAAACGCTGCTGGCAGCGGAATCCAATACAGCTGGGAGACTTGGCTGGATGACAGAGTCCCGGACAGAGAAGTGGAGCCGGCCGGCTTCACCCTGGTCAGAGCGGACCGCGATCTGACAGTCACAGGGAAAATCGATCCTGGTAAGAGAGCGACTCTGTACCCCCGACATTGAACTGCTTTCTGTGTCACTGCGACCTTACTATCTGCCCCGTGAGTTCCCCCAATTGTTTGTTACCGTTGTGTACTGTTGATAATCACAAGTTTACTGGAGAACTGAGACCAAGTAGAGACTTTGGACAGGGTGGATATGGTATAATAAAGGCAGTTTATTCAGAGGTAAAGATATCTGGAATCGCGTGCACGGACTCGTTCGTCAAACTCTTAGGGAGCTATCTGAAGAGAGCCCCGAAAACATTGTGTGCAGACATTTTATACAATAAATTATGTAGGTTGAATCTAGTAGTTCTGATCTTCTGATTGGTCCTGATGAGTTGGGCGAGGTCCCCTCCACTGTTGCATTGGCTCTGAGTCGGGTTCTCTGTCTTCAAATGTTCAGCCTAAAGAGAGGGGATTTTTGTGTGTGTGTGTGTGTGTGTTTAACAGTGATGATGTGTGTGTGTGTGTGTGTTATCAGTGATGATGTGTGTGTGTGTGTGTGTGTGTGTGTGTGTGTGTGTGTGTGTCCTCAGAGCAAGAACTCGTGAGTTGGAAGAACTGAGAGACCTATGGCGTGGGTGTTGTCCTTGGCCACCTGCTGACAAGGCTGACAAGATAGGACTCTTTTGTCCATTGTTATAGGATAGGAACAGCATTGATTGAAAACAAACGCCCAACACAAAATGGGTCATGCACAAGATTTTAGTCAGACCAAGCTATAACATTATATATTTACTACGACAGTACATTCAACCAAAAGCTAATATAACAAAGGCATCAGAGATTATTTATAATCTGTCACAGAAACTGGAATCCATCTCCCCAGATCAGTCAATAAATGCTTCTGGTATTGACTTATATGCTGCCCCTGTCTTCATGTTGTTGCTGGACATATCTTTTTTTAAATGTGTGTAGGTCACCTAAATCATCAGAAAAATTGCCCCTCCTGAGAATTTTTTCAGGAGCCGCCACTGTTCGCCACGTACACAGGACACAACAGGAGTAAAACAGTACAGTGCACCACCATATTGCCGTACCTATCCAAGACTGCTCAGGCCTGTATAGAACCAGTGATGTTACCTGGAATAAATGGATGAGATCCTCTGTGAGGAAGAGATGTTCCAGCTCAGCATCTCTCCTCCCCAGCTCAGCAACCTCCTGCTCCAGCTGTTCCAGGAGTCCTTCAGCCCGACTCACGTCAGCCTTCTCCTGGGCTCTGATCTGCTCTTTCACCTCAGAGCGTGTTCCCTCAATGGAGCGGATCAGCTCAGCAAAGATCCTCTTACTGTCCTCAACTGCTGCCTGTGCAGAGCGCTGTTAGGGCAAACTGAAAGAGAGGAGGGGTTCCATTTTAACCAGCCCATTTACTCAGCCTTACCAGGACCTCAGACAGCCTGCAAATAGAAACGGGAATATATATATAATTTAAATATACTGTAGATGGCCCAACACTAACCTTCAGAGAGACCACAGCTTGTCTCAGCTCCTGCATCTGCTTCTCTCGCCTGGATTTCTGATGATTCTTCACGAAGTGTTTCTGCAGAGAAAGAAATCATACCACACTGAAATTAATTTAGTGTCTGATACATCAAAAAGCTCTATGTGTACTTAATGAGAGTCCATGTATAAATATAGGTTATGGTTATTTCCATTTAAAAGGAACCATGAGCACCAACGTGAAGTTCATAGGAGCATGTCAAATCTGGTGTCAAATGAAAGCTAAGAGTCTATATTTTTGAGAAATTAAAGCACATATACAGTACCAGTCAAAAGTTTGGACGCACCTACTCATGAAATAACACATATGGAATCATGTAGTAACCAAAAAAGTGTTAAACAAATCAAAATATATTTTATATTTCAGATTCTTCAAAGTAGCCACCCTTTGCCTTGATGACAGCTTTGCACACTCTTGGCATTCTCTCAACCAGCTTCACCTCTCAATTGGGTTGAGGTCGGGTGATTGTGGAGGCCAGGTCATCTGATGCAGCACTCCATCACTGTCCTTCTTGGTCAAATAGTCCTTACACATCCTGGAGGTATGTTGGGTCATTGTCCTGTTGAAAAACAAATGATAGTCCCAATAAGCGCAAACCAGATGGATTGGCGTATCGCTGCAGAATGCTGTGGTGGCCATGCTGGTTAAGTGTGCCTTAAATTCTAAATAAATCACTGACAGTGTCTCCAGCAAAGCACCCCCACACCATCACACCACCTCCTCCATGCTTCACGGTGGGAACCACACATGCAGAGATCATCCGTTCACCTACTCCGCGTCTCACAAAGACCCGATGGTTGGAACCAAAAATCTCCAATTTGGACTCATCAGACCAAAGGACAGATTTCCACCGGTCTAATGTCCATTGCTCGTGTTTCTTGGCCCAAGCAAGTCTCCTCTTCTTATTGGTGTCCTTTAGTAGTGGTTTCTTTGCAGCAATTCGACCATGAAGGCCTGATTCACGCAGTCTCCTCTGAACGGTTGTGTCTGTTACTTGAACTCTGTGAAGCATTTATTTGGGCTGCAATTTCTGAGGCTGGTAATTCTAATGAACTTATCCTCTGCAGCAGAGGTAACTCTGGGTCTTCCTTTCCTGTGGCGGTCCTGATGAGAGCCAGTTTCATCATAGTGCTTGATGTTTTTCTTGACATTTTCCGTATTGACTGACCTTCATGTCTTAAAGCAATGATGGACTGTCATTTCTCTTTGCTTATTTGAGCTGTTCTTGCCATAATTTGGACTTGGTCTTTTACCAAATAGGGCTATCTTCTGTATACCAACCCTACCTTGTCACAACACAACTGATTGGCTCAAACGCATTAAGAAGGAAAGAAATTCCACAAATTAACTTGTCCAAACTTTTGACTGGTACTGTACATTTCTCAACCATTTTCTATCCTAAATATTAGGAATAAGCAAAGGCTTTGACTTCTGGTCAAACAGTTGGAAAAGGGCTCTTAGAAAACATCTACCATAAAAAGTCTTAAAAGGTATTATAAACACATCAAAACACAAAAATGTGCCAAAAAACACTGCCAACACTTATATTTAGTTTGGGATAAATTATTTGCCTTGTGTACGTTTAAGAAACATTACCTTGTGCCTTGAAATTACGTTACCTAGAACCCACAGATCTTTAAGATTATTTCTAATTTCTCTCCCTCATGACGATGGAGGATAATGAAAGTTCACAGAAGTAACAAGTGAAGCTAGACCTACCAATTAGTTGTGTTTTACTGATATCTATTGGTTTATGAATTATTAAGTGATTAAGACTTTCAATTCTGTTACCCAATTGTTAACGGAATTTTAGAAAAATCAATAACGGAATTACTGAAATTGAATTGGCTACAATGGGAAACTATAGTAGTCACAAACCACAGTTGGGTCACCTTCTACAGTCCTCCCTTCCACTGGCATACTGTTACGTTCAACTCATAACTGTTTTCTTTCTGTTGTCTGGTGTGAAAACAGTCTGGACAACCCCATCCCTCTCTCTCTTTTCTCTCTCTCCAGTTAATGTAATCTCTCCCAGCTCTTACTGACACCTACCCATGAGCCCCCTCTCTTTCCATTTACTGTAACCATCATCCTTACCCACTGAGCACCGAACGACACCGGATGTTGAAAAGTAGTGGAAAATTGGTCAGTCCGTCCTGGTCTTGATTTCAACGTCCACAGATGTGGATTTTTGGTTCGGTCCGGACTGGCCTTGATTTGGCCCAAACATAGACATCCATGATTGGTTCAGATTTGGTCCAGTCCAGACTGGACCAAATCTGAACCAGTCACATACAGTGAGGGAAAAAAGTATTTGATCCCCTGCTGATTTTGTACGTTTGCCCACTGACAAAGACATGATCAGTCTATAATTTTAATGGTAGGTTTATTTGAACAGTGAGAGACAGAATAACAAAAAAAAAATCCAGAACAATGCATGTCAAAAATGTTATAAATTGATTTGCATTTTAATGAGGGAAATACGTATTTGACCCCTCTGCAAAACATGACTTAGTACTTGGTGGCAAATCCCTTGTTGGCAATCACAGAGGTCAGACGTTTCTTGTAGTTGGCCACCAGGTTTGCACACATCTCAGGAGGGATTTTGTCCCACTCCTCTTTGCAGATCTTCTCCAAGGCATTAAGGTTTCGAGGCTGACGTTTGGCAACTCAAACCTTCAGCTCCCTCCACAGATTTTCTGTGGGATTAAGGTCTGGAGACTGGCTAGGCCACTCCAGGACCTTAATGTGCTTATTCTTGAGCCACTCCTTTGTTGCCTTGGCCGTGTGTTTTGGGTCATTGTCATGCTAGAATACCCATCCACGATCCATTTTCAATGCCCTGGCTGAGGGAAGGAGGTTCTCACCCAAGATTTGACGGTACATGGCCCCGTCCGTCGTCCCTTTGATGCAGTGAAGTTGTCTTGTCCCCTTAGCAGAAAAACACCCCCAAAGCATAATGTTTCCTCCTCCATGTTTGATGGTGGGGATGGTGTTCTTGGGGTCATAGGCAGCATTCCTCCTCCTCCAAACACGGCGAGTTGAGTTGATGGCAAAGAGCTCGATGTTGGTCTCATCTGACCACAACACTTTCACCCAGTTCTCCTCTGAATCATTCAGATGTTCATTGGCAAACTTCAGACTGGCCTTTATATGTGCTTTCTTGAGCAGGGGGACCTTGCGGGCTTTCAGTCCTTCACGGCATAGTGTGTTACCAATTGTTTTCTTGGTGACTATGGTCCCAGCTGCCTTAAGATCATTGACAAGATCCTCCCGTGTAGTTCTGGGCTGATTCCTCACCGTTCTCATGATCATTGCAACTCCACGAGGCCCAGGCCGAGGGAGATTGACAGTTATTTTGTGTTTCTTCCATTTGCGAATAATCGCACCAACTGTTGTCACCTTCTCACCAAGCTGCTTGGCGATGGTCTTGTAGCCCATGCCAGCCTTGTGTAGGTCTACAATTTTGTCCCTGACATCCTTGGAGAGCTCTTTGGTCTTGACCATGGAGGAGAGTTTGTAATCTGATTGATTGAGTGCTTCTGTGGACAGGTGTCTTTTATACAGTAACAAACTGAGATTAGGAGCACTCCCTTTAAGAGTGTGCTCTTAATCTCAGCTCGTTACTTGTATAAAAGACCTGGGAGCCAGAAATCTTTCTGATTGAGAGGGGGTCAAATACTTATTTCCCTCAATAAAATGCAAATCAATTTATAAATGTTTTGACATGCGTTTTTCTGGATTTTTTTGTTGTTATTCTGTCTCTCACTGTTCAAATACACCTACCATTAAAATTATACACTAATCATGTCTTTGTCATTGGGCAAACGTACAAAATCAGCAGGGCATCAAATACTTTTTTCCCTCACTGTAGATGTCTATGTTTCACAAGTGTGGAGAGCACAGCACACAGTATTTAGTGCCCCACCGAAGGAAACTATGTTTAACCAGGATCCAGGAATTAAAAACACTGCACTAACGGACAGTGTGTGTAGCAGAGTAACAGAGACAGAGTTTCCTTATTTTCCTGTTTGTTCTGAGGTGTAGTAGTGGCTTCCTGGTTCTGTCGGTGATGTCAGGTACTAGGTCTGGCCAGAAGAAGTCGTAAGTGGTCTGTCACTGGACTGAGAATAGATATGCAGAAAGCTCATAACAAATCATTGTCTCATTTTTATTAGACTTATATAGAAGGATACTTCATACATGACATGACATGATTACAATCAAGGTAATATAATAAGATAGAGTTATGGTTTGTTTTGGCAGCAAAACGTGACCTTGGCCAGATGTTGGCACTGAGTATGTTGTACAGCATCTGAACTTATCCTTTGCTGTACATATTGCCGGTGTAGGGAGGATGATATATGTGGGAGATTTTCAAAGAGGACACAAGAAGGTGGTCTAATCCACATCATTGTAGAGGAATCTCATTTCCAAGTCAGCAGGGCATTTTCCAAATTTAAATACAAAAATAATGGTCCCACTTTACAATGTGTCCATAATACTTATGTATTTACATAGCAGTTACATGGGCAAGTACAGTTTAATCACAGTGTATGTACATTATGTTTTACACAGTACTTGTTAGTTACCACTCAATAGGTGTCAGTATCCTCACAGATGAACCAACCCCAAATCCTGGATTGAGGGGTTGAGTGAATGTGGTCAGAGACAATGTAAAAAGACAGAGTTCCTGCCCATCATCAGTAAGCTACACAACACGTTTCAGGAGTGCAACATCACTGAGTGATGCTAACTTAGCCATCAAATAGCACAATAGATTTAACTTTATCTCTAGCAAAAAGTAATTTACAAAACAGCACTGAAGAGCTTTCTACCAACCTTTCCCAGATATCCTGTCCATTTCCTCCTTGCAGATGTCTTGTAGTCGCTCTTTCAGTTCAGAGACAAATTTCTTTACATGCTTAAAAGTGACAATGATGCTGGGTATGGCCTCAGATCCAGGAGAGACACAGAGAGACTGGAAACTACAATATTGAAAAATACAACGTTTTATTTTTTTCAAGCACATTTCACTGGGAAAGAAGTCTAGAGGAGAGTCGTTTGTGAGGGAGATATACAGTTGAAGTCGGAAGTTTACATACACCTTAGCCAAATACATGTAAACTCAGTTTTTCACAATTCCTGACATTTAATCCTAGTAAAAATTCCCTGTCTTAGGTCAGTTAGGATCACCACTTTATTTTAAGAATGTGAAATGTCAGAATAATAGTAGAGAGAATGATTTATTTCAGCTTTTTTTTCTTTCATCATATTCCCAGTGGATCAGAAGTTTACATACACTCAATTAGTATTTGGTAGCATTGCCTTTAAAAAGTTTAACTTGGGTCAAATGTTTCGGGTAGCCTTCCACAAGCTTCCCACAATAAGTTGGGTGAATTTTGGCCCAGGCCTCCTTGCTTGCGCACGCTTTTTCAGTTCTGCCCACACATTTTCTATAGGATTGAGGTCAGGGCTTTGTGATGGCCACTCCAATACCTTGACTTTGTTGTCCTTAAGCCATTTTGCCACAACAAGTATGCTTGGGATCATTGTCCATTTGGAAGAACCATTTGCGACCAGGCTTTAACTTCCTGACTGATGTCTTGAGATGTTGCTTCAATATATCCCCACAGCATGATGCTGCCACCCCCGTGCTTCACGGTTGGGATGGTGTTCTTTGGCTTGCAAGTCTCCCTTTTTCCTCCAAACATAACGATGGTCATTATGGCCAAACAGTTCTATTTTTGTTTCATCCGACCATAGGACATTTCTCCAAAAAGTGCGATCTTTGTCCCCATGTGCAGTTGCAAACCGTAGTCTGGCTTTTTTATGGCTGTTTTGGAGCAGTGGCTTCTTCCTTGCTGAGCGGCCTTTCAGGTTATGTCGATATAGGACTTGTTTTACTGTGGATATAGATACTTTTGTACCTGTTTCCTCCAACATCTTCACAAGGTCCTTTGCTGTTGTTCTGGGATTGATTTGCACTTTTCGCACAAAAGTACGTTCATCTCTAGGAGACAGAACGCGTCTCCTTCCTGAGCGGTATGACTGCTGCGTGGTCCCATGGTGTTTATACTTGCGTACTATTGTTTGTACAGATGAACATGGTACCTTCAGGTGTTTGGAAATTGCTCCCAAGGATGAACCAGACTTGTGATTTCTTTTGATTTTCCCATGATGTCAAGCAAAGAGGCACTGAGTTTGAAGGTAGGCCTTGAAATACATCCACAGGTACACCTCCAATTGACTCAAATGATGTCATTTAGCCTATCAGAAGCTTCTAAAGCCATGACATCATTTTCTGGAATTTTCCAAGCTGTTTAAAGGCACAGTCAACTTAGTGTATGTAAACTTCTGACCCACTGGAAATGTGATACAGTGAATTATAAGTTAAATAATCTGTCTGTAAACAATTGTTGGAAAAATTAGTGGAGTGGTTGAAAAACAAGTTTTAATGACTCCAACCTAAGTGTATGTAAACTTCCGACTTCAACTGTATATACATTCTACAGTAGGTGGTGATGCCCAGCCTATAGTTTATTTTCATGATAGTTAATATAACGTTGACGATCTGACATTGTTTTAAAGGTACAAATTCAACTTATTTCATACAAGGTTTGTCTATGTTGAAATTTGGTTACCTTGATTACATAATCCTGTGGTTGAAATTTCACCCTCAAAACCAATGTATTTTACACATAGATTCCACGTCAAAATATGTCGATACAGCGTTGATTCAACCGGTTTGTGCCCAGTGGGTAGTATCTGAATGTTTTGACTCAGTTTCATATTGTCACGCCCTGGCTCTGGGACTCTGTTATGTTGAGCCAGGGTGTGTTGTTTCTATGTGTTTTGTGTGCTAGGGTTATTATCTAGTTCATTTGTTTCTATGTTGGCCGGTGTGGTTCTCAATCAGAGGCAACGTGTATCAGCTGTTGCTTGTTGTCTCTGATTGGGAACCATACTTAGGCAGCCTGTTTTCCACAGTGTGTTGTGGGATCTTGTTCCGTGTATGGTTAGTGTTTGTAACCAAGGACGTCACGTTATCGTTTTGTTGTTTTGTTCTCAATTAAAGAAGTATGTTCACTCATCACGCTGCGCATTGGTCCACTTCCTCCAGCGATCTTGACAGAAGATCCCACCCTAACTGGACCAAGCAGCGTGTCCAGGAGCCAACGCCAGAGGTGACTCTGATGAATATCAACCTCGACTCGGTCAAGCAGCGTGAGGAGGAGAGAGGCTGGACTTTGGAGCAGAGGAGCGAGAGTCTGGCGAGAGCCATGGAGGCCTGGCCCATGGGGAGGAGAGACGCCCAGAATTTTTTTAGGGGGGGGGCTCACGCCGTGGACGACGGGGCAGCAGGAGGCCAGGATAGAGTGGTTCAGCGGGTTGGCAAAGGAGGCCGCCAGGTTACGGGAGTCACTGGTCACCAGGGGGAAGGAGAATGTAGAGGCACGACGAGAGGTACTGGGGTGTGTTGCCAGTCCGGTCCGGCCCGTTCCTGATCCCCGCGTAGGGCCAGTGGTGTGTGTTCCCAGTACGGTCCGGCTTGTTCCTGTCCCTCGCACCGAGCCTGTGGTGCGCGTCGTCAGCCCGGTCCGGCCTGTTTCTGCTCCCCGCACCAAGCCAGTGGTGCGCTTCGTCAGCCCGGTTTGGCCCGTCCCTGCTCCCCGCACCAAGCCTGTGGTGCGCGTCGTCAGCCCGGTTCGGCCTGTTCCTGCTCCCCGCACCAATCCAGTGGTGCGCTTCGTCAGCCCGGTTCGGTCCGTCCCTGCTCCCCGCACCAAGCCTGTGGTGCGCGTCGTCAGCCCGGTCCGGCCTGTTCCTGCTACCCGCACCAAGCCAGTGGTGCGCTTCGTCAGCCCGGTTCGGCCCGTCCCTGCTCCCCGCACCAAGCCTGTGGTGCGCGTCGTCAGCCCGGTCCGGCCTGTTCCTGCTCCCCGCACCAAGCCAGTGGTGCGCTTCGTCAGCCCGGTTCGGCCCGTCCCTGCTCCCCGCACCAAGCCAATGGTGCGCGTCGTAAGCCTGGTCCGGCCCGTCCCTGCTCCCCGCACCAAGCCTGTGGTGCGCGTCGTCAGTCCGGCACAGCCCGTGCCTGTTCCACCGGTGTCTGGTCCGGCACCGGTCAGCTGCTCCACTCCGGAGCTAGAGCAATCCGCTCCACAAGTGTTCAGTCCAGCTCCGGCCAGCAGGGCCAGACCGGACCAGGGGCGCTTTGGGGGGTTTGTGGGAGGGTGGGGGTCAAGCCCGGAGCCGGAACTTTGAACAGCACCATTAAATCCAGTATTAAAAAATAGAAAGAATATGGCACCACAACAAACCTGCCAAGAGAGGGCCGCCCCCCAAAACTCACAGACCAGGCAAGGAGGGCAATAATCAGAGAGGCAACAAAGAGACCAAAGATAACCCTGAAGGAGCTGCAAAGCTCCACAGCGGAGATTGGAGTATCTGTCCATAGGACCACTTTAAGCCGTACACTCCACAGAGCTGGGCTTTACGGAAGAGTGGCCAGAAAAAAGCCTTTGCTTAACGAAATAAGCAAACACGTTTGATGTTCGCCAAAGGCCATGTGGGAGACTCCCCAAACATATGGAAAAAGGTACTCTGGTCAGATGAGACTAAAATTGAGCTTTTTGGCCATCAAGGAAAAAACTATGACTGGCGCAAACCCCTAAACCTGTTATCACCCAGAGAACACCACAGTGAAGCATGGTGGTGGCAGCGTCATGCTGTGGGGATGTTTTTCATATGCAGGGACTGGGAAACTGGTCAGAATTGATGGACTGATGGATGGCGCTAAATATAGGGGGAACCTGTTTCAGTCTTCCACAGATTTGTGACTGGGATGGAGGTTCACCTTCCAGCAGGACAATGACCCTAAGCATACTGCTAAAGCAACACTCGAGTGGTTTAAGGGGAAACATTTAAATGTCTTGGAATGGCCTAGTCAAAGCCCAGACCTCAATCCAATTGAGAATCTGTGGTATGACTTAAAGATTGCTGCACACCAGCGGAACCATCCAACTTGAAGGAGCTGGAGCAGTTTTGCCTTGAAGAATGGGCAAAAATCCCAGTGGCTAGATGTGCCTAGCTTATAGAGACATACCCCAAGAGACTTGCAGCTGTAATTGCTGCAAAAGGTGGCTCTACAAAGTATTGACTTTGGGGGAGTGAATAGTTATGCACGATCAAGTTTTCAGTTTTTTTGTCTTATTTGTTGTTTGTTTCACAATAAAAAATATTTTGCATCTTCAAAGTGGTAGGCATGTTGAGTAAATCAAATGATTAAAAAAAAAATCAAATCATCAATCAAAATCAATTTTAATATGCAGGTTGTAAGGCAACAAAATAGGAAAAATGCCAAGAGGGGTGAATACTTTCGCAAGCCACTGTATATGTGAAAATGTGATTGTATTATAAATTGTATTAAAACATTTTAAGGACTCTTGGAAGATTAGTCCAAATGAGGACGAAAAGAGATCCTAATAAAATGTAATAAAACCTAACGGACAGTTTTTTTCTGTATGTGAGAAATCTTGCTTTTTCTTACAATTTGTGATATGACTGAACAGTCTGGTTTCTGTAAACACTCAATTGTCAGTAAAATGGATTGGATTTATAAATTGGATGACCTAAGATTACGGTTATCCTACCAACGTGACATTAAAAACTGTAATATCTTATGTTTCACCGAGTCGTGGCTGAACGACGACATGGACAACATACAGCTAGCGGGCTATACGCTACATCGGCAGGATAGAACGGCTGACTCCGTTAAGACAAGGGGTGGCGGTCTTTGTATATTTGTAAACAACAGCTGGTGCACAAAATTAAATACTAAGGAAGTCTCAAGGTTTTGCTCACACTGTTTACCAAGAGAGTTTTCATTTATTTTTTTCATAGCTGTCTATTTACCACCACAAACCAATGCTGGCATTAAGATTGCACTGAATGAGCTGTATAAGGCCATAAGTGAACAGGAAAACGCTCATCCAGAGGCAGCGCTCCTAGTGGCCGGGGACTTTAATGCAGGGAAACTTAAATCTGTTCTACCTAATTTCTACCAGCATGTTAAATGTGCAACCAGAGGAAAAAAAACTCTAGACCACCTTTACTCCACACACAGAGACGCATACAAAGCTCTCCCTCGCCCTCCATTTGGCAAATCTGACCATAACTCTATCCTCCTGATTCCTGCTTATAAGCAAAAACTAAAGCAGGAAGCACCAGTGACTCGGTTAATAAAAAAGTGGTCAGATGACGCAGATGCTAAGCTACAGGACTGTTTTGCTGGCACAGACTGGAACATGTTCCGGGATTCTTCAGATAGCATTGAGGAGTACACCACATCAGTCACTGGCTTCATCAATAAGTGCATCGATGACGTCGTCCCCACAGTGACCGTACGTACATACCCCAACCAGACGCTATGGATTACAGGCAACATCCGCACTGAGCTAAAGGGTAGAGCTGCCGCTTTCAAGGAGCGGGACTCTAACCCGAACGCTTATGAGAAATCCCGCTATGCCCTCCGACGAACCATCAAACAGGCAAAGAGTCAATACAGGACTAAGATTTAATCGTACTACACCGGCTCTGACGCTCGTCGGATGTGGCAGGGCTTGAAAACTATTACAGACTACAAAGGGAAGCACAGCCGCGAGCTGCCCAGTGAAACAAGACTTCCAGACGAGCTAAACCACTTTTATGCTCGCTTCGAGGCAAGCAACACTGAAGCATGCATGAGAGCACCAGCTGTTCCGGATGACTATGTGATCACGCTCTCCGTAGCCAATGTGAGTAAGACTTTTAAGCAGGTCAACATTCACAAGGCCGCAGGGCCGGACGGATTACCAGGACGTGTACTCCGAGCATGTGCTGACCAACTGGCAAGTGTCTTCACTGACATTTTCAACATGTCCCTGACCCAGTCTGTAATACCAACATGATTCAAGCAGACCACCATAGTCCCCGTGCCCAAGGACACTAAGATGACCTGCCTAAATGACTACTGACCCGTAGCACTGATGTCTGTAGCCATGAAGTGCTTTGAAAGGCCGGTCATGGCTCACATCAACACCATTATCCCAGAAACCCTAGACCCACTCCAATTTGCATACCGCCCCAACAGATCCACAGATGATGCAATCTCTATTGCACTCCACACTGCCCTTTCCCACCTGGACAAGAGGAACACATACGTGAGAATGCTTTTAATTGACTACAGCTCAGCATTCAACACCATAGTGCCCTCAAAGCTCATCACTAAGCTAAGGATCCTGGGACTAAACACCTCCCTCTGCAACTGGATCCTGGACTTCCTGACGGGCCACCCCCAGGTGATAAGGGTAGGTAACAACACATCTGCCACACTGATCCTCAACACGGGGGACCCTCAGGGGTGCGTGCTCAGTCCCCTCCTGTACTCCCTGTTCACCCATGACTGCATGGCCAAGCACGACTCCAACACCATCATTACATTTGCCGACGACACAAGAGTGGTAGGCCTGATCACCGACAACGATGAGACAGCCTATAGGGAGGAGGTCAGAGACCTGGCCGTGTGGTGCCAGTATAACAACCTCTCCCTCAACGTGACCAAGACAAAGGAGATGATTGTGGACTACAGGAAAAAAAAGAGGACTGAGCACGCCCCCATTCTCATCGACAGGGCTGTAGTGGAGCAGGTTGAGAGCTTCAAGTTCCTTGGTGTCCACATCACCAACGAACTATCATGGTCCAAACACACCAAGACAGTCGTGAAGAGGGCACGACAAAGCCTATTCCCCCTCAGGAGACTGAAAAGATTTGGCATGGGTCCTTAGATCCTCAAAAAGTTATACAGCTGCACCATCGAGAGCATCCTGACTGGTTGCATCACCGCCTGGTATGGCAACTGCTCGGCCTCCGACCGCAAGGCACTACAGAGGGTAGTGCGTACGGCCCAGTATATCACTGGGGCCAAGCTTCCTGCCATCCAGGACCTCTATACCAGGCAGTGTCAGAGGAAGGCCCTCAAAATTGTCAAAGATTCCAGCCATCCTAGTCATAGACTGTTCTCTCTGCTACCGCACGGCAAGCGGTACCGGAGTGCCAAGTCTAGGTCCAAAATACTTCTCAACAGCTTCTACCCCCAAGCCATAAGACTCCTGAACAGCTATTCATGGCTACCCGGACTATTTGCACTGTCCCCCCACCCCCACCCCATCTTTTTACGCTGCTGCTACTCTGTTAATTATTTATGCATAGTCACATTAACTCTACCCACATGTACATATTACTTCAACTACCTCAACTAGCCGGTGCCCCCGCACATTGACTCTGCACCGGTACCCCCATGTATATATAGCCTCCCTACTGTTATTTTTTTTACTTCTGCTATTTTTTTCTCAACACTTTTTTGTTGTTGTTTTATTTTACTTTTTTATTACGAAATAAATGCACTGTAATGTCTGCACCTGTTGTATTCGGCGCATGTGGCCAATACAATTTGATTTGATTTGATTTTGACTTTACACTGATTGGATGACCCCTTTTCAAATTGAACCTATCATTCCCTGTTTTGTATGCAGAACCAGAGGTATCAACCTATCAGATGGAACATGAGGTAGCAAAAAGTGAACAGACTATGTAACCAGAATTGTAACTTGTTCTACGAATCAATGTGGCAATATCAGACTGTTTTTGCTAGTTAATGAACTACGTGTGAGTCTCTCTACTCTTCTTATTACACTATTCTCAGTCACTGGTCTCGATGCCAGACAAAAAAATTAAAATGTAGCTAGATGTGGAACTTTACCTGTTTCTCAGTCCTTTCAGCTGCAACTGAGACTGTATCATGGCCTTTATGTTTATCCATCACACACAGCAGACAGATAAACTGCTGATCGGTACGGCATGATGAGAGTAGCTCTTCATATCTAGTTGTCCAGTGGCATCAATCAACATGTGTTTTTTTCCTGGGTTGAGGGCATTGTGAAGTTTCAGGTGAGTCTCACAGTAAGAGGCCAGACACATCAGACAGGACTTGACAGCTATGGGTTTTCTCCCAGTGAAGATGTCACACCCCACACCTAAAGGTCCAGCATAACAGTGAAGGGGAGGAGCAGATTGGAGTCCTGTCTTCATCAGTTTTTCCACTAATTCAGTAAGTACAGTGTTTTTCCTCAGAAAAGGTATTGGGCAGTGGAGGCTCATCAGAGGAGGAAGGGGAGGACCATCCTCCTCAGTGAATTTCATAAAAATAAAATAGTGAAACATTAAAAAAGTTATAATTTTTAGATGAAAGTATACTAAATATATTCACGTCACCAAATAATTGATTAAAACACACTAATTGTCAATGAAGGTCTACAGTAGCCTCAACAGCACTCTCTGGGGTAGCAACATGGTGTAGCTGGAGGACAGCTAGTTTCCGTCCTCCTCTGGATAAATTGACTTCAATACAAAACCTAGGAGGTTCATGGTTCTCACCCCCTTTCATAGACTTACACATAATTAGGACAATTTCGTCCTCCAACCTATCAGAGCTCTTGCAGCATGAACTGACATGTTGTCCACCCAATCAAAGGATCAGAAAATAAATCTAGTACTGAAAGCATAAGCTAAAGCTAGCTAGCACTGCAGTGCATAGAATGTGGTGAGTAGTTGACTCAAAGAGAGAGAATGACAAAGGCAGCATCATGCTGTGGGGATGTTTTTCAGCGGCAGGGACTGGGAGACTAGTCAGGATCGAGGGAAAGATGAATGGAGCAAAGTACAGAGAGATCCTTGATGAAAACCTGCTCCAGAGTGCTCAGGACCTCAGACTGGGGTGAAGGTTCACCTTCCAACAGGACAACGACCCTAAGCACAGAGCCAAGACAACGCAGGAGTGGCTTTGAGACAAGTCTCTGAATGTCCTTGAGTGGCTCAGTCAGAGCCCGGACCTGAACCCGATCTAACATTTATGGAGAGACCTGAAAATAGCTGTGCAGCGATGCTCCACATCCAACCTGACAGAGCCTGAGAGGATCTGCAGAGAAGAAAGAGAGAAACTCCCCAAATACAGGTGTGCCAAGCTTGTAGCGTCATACTCAAGAAGACTCGAGGCTGTAATCGCTGCCAAAGGTGCTTCAACAAAGCACTGAGTAAAGGGTCTGAATACTAATGTAAATGTAATATTTACGTTTTTTATATGTAATACATTTGAAAAAAATTCTAAACACGTGTTTTTGCTTTGTCATTATGGGGTAGATTGATGAGGAAAAACATTAATTTAATCCATTTTAGAATAAGGCTGTACGCAACAAAATTTGGAAAAAGTGAAGGGGTCTGAATACTTTCCGAATGCACTGTATACAACGAGCAAAGTGAGCATGCTTTTTGTATGTGATCAGGGGTGTATTCATTACGCATATTCTGTTGAAAAATGTTTCTTAAACGGAAGCAAACGCAACAAATGGGAATAAACATACCTGAATTTGTCCAATAGAAACTCTCGATTGCAGCTGTTGGACTAATGATTACAACCTAGATCAGCTAGATGCAGGCAAGAGTGTGGAAGGCAGTATTGAATGTGTCACTGTCTGTCACATTCATTACTCAACATTTTCTCTTGACCTGTGCACCTACGTTGTAAACATTAATTCGTAGGCTAGGTTGTAGCAACCTCATGATGGGTATAGGGAACATTCAGTTTAAACCTATCGATGTTACACTGAGTGGATGAATGGAATATGAATGACAGTCATCCAAGATGCTGGTCTTGGGGTGAAGATCTGTCTGCACTGGCGGCAGCTGTAGACACCTTTCAGATTGTCCTGATCCCAGCTGTCCTTAGTACAGCCCATACAGTAGCTGTGTCCACAGACAGTGGTCACTGGATCCTTCAGTACATCCAGACAGATTGAACAAGTCATCAAATCCTTATCTTCTAAAATTGCTTCTGCCATGGTGATACACACACTGAGTAGCAGAGTCACAGAGATAAGTGTAATTTCCCTTTAACGGTTTGTTCTGAGCAGTAGGAGTTGGTTCCACTGAACTTGAAACTTGGCTTTCTCTCTGGTTCTGTGTGAACTCAGATATCAGACAGTGTCTGGCCAGCAGAGGGCATATGTTGTCTGTCAAAACCAGAGAAAAACCCTGATGATGGTTTATTGATACTGAAACATTGGTATAAATCATTAAATCTGAGGAGCATTAAGATAATCAGAATGCTGGAGTATGTTTTCATTACAAACAGATAGAAAATCATCTTCTCAGAGTCATCACCTGTGGCTGCTAATCCACGTGATCATTCTAAAATGAGAGAGAGAGAGTGATACCAAGAGAGTGAGAAGGAGAGGAGAGCAGGGGGAGAACAATATACGTAGGCAGAAAGAGAGAGAATAGAGAGTGTGAGAGAGAGATAGAGAGAGGGAAATAGAAAGAAAGTATGAGTCTCCCCTGTGGCTGTACTGGCTCTACTAACGACCCAGGTCTGCTGGCTATCCGACAGATGGGGAATTAACACCGATTACCCCACTATCACCTGATCTCCTCTGACAGCTCAACACACACACACATGTTCACACACTCATGCACACAGATGTGTGTGTAAGTGAGCATGCAACATAAATCGGTTAAGGGATGCAGTTAATGTGTACCTATTTCTATAAAGGACAGCATGTTATGTACTTTATGATCTAGATAGAAAATAGCCCACAAGCTGCAGAGATACTACACATTGAAACAGCATGGAAGCATCCTTTTTCCATTTCCTTTCCTCCCTCTTCCATTTCCTTTCCTCCCTCTTCCATTTTCTTTCTTCTCTGCTTCTCCCCCACAACTCTCTCTCCCTCCTCCGCTCTCTTTCTACAAGTAGGCCTATGTGCAACTTATTACAAACATATGAAATGTGTATGTCTGCTCTAGTGAATAAGACACGATTCTCTCTCATAACAGAATGCTATTGATCTGTTTTACACTAACAGTGGATGGACAGTTTAGAAGCTGTTTTTATATTCTACATATATCACCAGGTCCCTGCTGTGATGGAGAAGCCCCCAAATGTTCACAATGTAGTCATTCATGTTGGTACAAACAACATCAATCTTCGTAAATTAAAGGTTGACTTCAGAGTGCTCATAGCCAAAGTAGAGACAGACAAGCGGGTTCTCATTTCTAGGCCTCTACCAACAATAGGTCACGGAATGGAACGGTTTAGTCGTCTACTGGCTACATTACTGGCTTAAATCCTACTGTTCCTCGATGGATTTGGAGTACATTGACAATTTTGACCACTTTTGGGAGAGGCCACAGTTTTACAAGAGGAATGGCTTGCATCCTAATATTAAAGGGGCAAAATTTATCTCAGCCAACATCGAGGAGGCTCTTGTAAAACATTGACTCAAAAACTGCCCAACCCCTGCTCAGGGAACTTTTTCCCATTCCCACTATTTCACAGCGTTATCATCGCACTGCTACAGATAACCATATTCCCAGGGGTATTGTCAGTAATAATCTTGTGACCATAAAGTTGAATTCCACTTTTGAGCTTTTGGTTAATGTGGCCATAAGCCAAAATACACATTTATCTGTTGCAAGGATTTACCACCCCATTTTAAGAATATTTGTCTTGACTTAACCCTGACTCAACTGATTGCAAAACCCACACGGATTAATGTAAAAAATCCAGCAAACTCCTCACTGATTGACCAAATTCTGACAAAAGTACTTGTCTAGTGATGTATTTGCTAATGATCTCAGTGATCACTGTCCTAGTACATGTATTAGAGATACCAAACAGGTTAACAATGATCCTCGTATAATTATAATTAAACATTTTCCCCTACAAGCTTTTCTTCATGATAGAGTTGAAGTCGGAAGTTTACATACACTTAGGTTGGAGTCATTAAAACTAGTTTTTCAACCACTCCACAAATTTCTTGTTAACAAACTATAGTTTTGGCAAATCGGTTAGGACATCTACTTTGTGCATGACACAAGTAATTTTTACAACAATTGTTTACAGACAGATTATTTCACTTATAATTCACTGTATCACAATTCCAGTGGGTCAGAAGTTTACATACACTAAAATGACTGTGCCTTTAAACAGCTTGGAAAATTCCAGAAAATGATGTCATGGCTTTAGAAGCTTCTGATAGGCTAATTGACATCATTTGAGTCAATTGGAGGTGTACCTGTGGATGTATTTCAAGGCCTACCTTCAAACTCAGTGCCTCTTTGCTTAACATCATGGGAAAATCAAAAGAAATCAGCCAAGACCTCAGAAAAAAAATTGTAGACCTCCACAAGTCTGGTTCATCCTTGGGAGCAATTTCCAAACGCCTGAAGGTACCACGTTCACCTGTACAAACAATAGTACGCAAGTATAAACACCATGGGACCACTCAGCCGTCATACCGCTCAGGAAGGAGACGTGTTCTGTCTCCTAGAGATTAACGTACTTTGGTGCGAAAAGTGCAAATCAATCCCAGAACAACAGCAAAGGACCTTGTGAAGATGCTGGAGGAAACAGGTACAAAAGTATCTATATCCACAGTAAAACAAGTCCTATATCGACATAACCTGAAAGGCCGCTCAGCAAGGAAGAAGCCACTGCTCCAAAACCGCCATAAAAAAGCCAGACTACGGTTTGCAACTGCACATCGTACTTTTTGGAGAAATGTCCTCTGGTCTGATGAAACAAAAATATAATTGTTTGGCCATACTGACCATCGTTATGTTTGGAGGAAAAAGGGGGGTCTTGCAAGCTGAAGAACACCATCCCAACCGTGAAGTACGGGGGTGGCAGCATCATGCTGTGGGGGTGCTTTGCTGCAGGAGGGACTGGTGCACTTCACAAAATAGATGGCATCATGAGGAAGGAAAATGATGTGGATATATTGAAGCAACATCTCAAGACATCAATCAGGAAGTTAAAGCCTGGTCGCAAATGGGTCTTCCAAATGGACAATGACCCCAAGCATACTTCCAAAGTTGTGGCAAAATGGCTTAAGGACAACAAAGTCAAGGTATTGGAGTGGCCATCACAAAGCCCTGACCTCAATACTATAGAAAATGTGTGGGCAGAACTGAAAAGGCGTGTGCGAGCAAGGAGGCCTACAAACCTGACTCAGTTACACCAGCACTGTCTGGAGGAATGGGACAAAATTCACCCAACTTATTGTGGGAAGCTTGTGGAAGGCTACCCAAAACGTTTGACCCAAGTTAAACAATTGGAAGGCAAAGCTCCAAATACTAATTCAGTGTATGTACACTGCTGACCCACTGGGAATGTGATGAAAGAAATAAAAGCTGAAAGAAATCATTCTCTTTCACATTCTTAAAATAAAGTGGTGATCAGCTGCATGCTTGACCCTGAATTAGCTCTAGAATTGTTCTCATCTGGTTGTATCTCTCTGGCAGACAAACACGCTCCCTTTAAACGCCTTAGAGGGAAAAAATAAAACAAATCCTTGGCTCTCTACAGAACTTTCAGATCTTGTTATGATGACAAATCAGGCCTGGGCCAAGGCTAGCTAAACTGACTGCAGCTGATTGTCAGTTTTTCAGACAATGAGAAATAGATGCACTTCCTCAATCAAGAAAGCTAAATCTAGTTACTTTCTAAGTTCTATCTCAGACTCTGCTGATGATCCGTCAAACCTTTGGAAAACAGTTAATGCACTGAAGCATGGAAATTCCTCTCCCCTGCCTAAGCTAGTTGTCAGACTCTGGCATCATTACTGAGAAAAATGAGATAAGTGATGCTTTTAATCAGCATTTTATCTTAGTAGGCTTTTTATTTGAAATAAATGGTGGTTTAACTGACCCTGGTCAGCCAGTCAACTATTTCTGGTACAATCCCTAGGGTCTGTAAAGCTACCCATATATTCCTCCTTCACAAAGGTGGTGACCCATGTGACCTAAATAATTATCGCCCGATTTCCAAACTTTCTTGTCTAGCAAAAATTCTAGAATCCTTGGTAAATACTCAATTTCGATTCTTTTGAACTACTAAATGTACAGCAGTCAGTTTCAGACCAGGTCATAGCACCATCTCTGATACTTATTTGGTTTTAAATGAGGTTCTTAATTGTTTGGATAAGAAGAAACACTGTGCAGCATTTTTATTGACTTATCTAAAGCCTTCAACACTGTGGATCACTCGTTACTTATACAGATGCTTTCATCAATTGGCCTGGACCAGACTGCGTGTAGCTGGTTTGAAAATTATTTAAAGGACAGTGGATCACTTGAAAGGACAGTGTGTATTTACTGATGGTGTTAAATCAGGTTTTCTGGACATAACAAAGGGTTTCCCACAAGAATCGATTCTTGGTCCGGTTCTTTTCAATATTTTAACAATATTGTTTTTTCTTTAAATAAAAATAATCTTGAACTTTCACCTGTATGCAGATGATACTGTACTGTGGTGTATGCAATTGCCCCCACAGCTGACCAGGCTCTGTCAGAACGTATTGCCCTGCAGAAAGCCTTAATTGAACTGAAATTGGTTCTTAAAGGGAAACTTCACCACTAGACACTATTTGGGGTATTTTTCAAGTCTCCCTACATAACGATGAGTGTAGAGAGGGTGTTTCAGACATAACTATGCACTATAGCTGTATTTTTGAATTTCCGTGCCAGGAGAGTTCAACCAATGACGTCATTGGTTGATTGAGGCTGCTCTCTGATCTAAAAATGGAGTCATGTTTTTTAGCAATTATTGTGGCCTTCGTGTTTTGCCGATTGCACAACACGCTAGCAGCGAGTAGATTTTTCAAAACAGGGCGGTACTAGTTTACAGGTTCATGGGAGCTATATTAACGTGCACTGTCTATCCAAGACTGCTAAATAATTAGCTACACTAGTTAGGTTTTCATCCAATTGGCGACAGATTTTCATGCGAATATTCAAAAAAGCGCATAAAGTGAATATGCGCATTTTCCCACCAGTGGTGTGTTTCCACCAAACTGACTTGTTATGGATAAAAATCACTACGTGATGACGCAAAATATATTTTTTCGCTTAAGTTTTCACGTACAGAATAAAAATCGAAAGTTCATTGGATTTTTTTTCAAGTTCATTGGATTAATTTCCATTGGATTTTCAACTGTACTGATAGTTTTGTCACAAAAACAGTTAATCATAAGTTATTTCCTCTGTAGCCTAATAAACTGCATGGTTTCCCGAGTCGTAGTGGGTGGACCACACACAATATCATCGTGTGACTTGAAGTTTAATTCGATATGATGGTTATTATATCAATATTTGTGCATAAAGGCATTTCCACCGCCATTTCTTGCATTATTAATTCTATACACACAAAAAGATCCCACCATGTCAAACTAACAAATTATCTGTCGGCATTAAAAAAAATTGTACCGAAACGTATTGTTTCCATCACAGCTGTCGTGATTTATTTTTATATGGTAAGACTTTACTCGCAATAAAACTGTGGATGGAAACGTGGTTAATGGCTGCTTCTGATGATTCCTCCTTCCAAAAGGAGCTGGACGAGAAAACATATTTTGATGTCCTTTTACATAGGAACATACAGCCCTATTTATTTGAGCCCGGATACACTGAAGAGGGGACAGCGAGAAAAATAATTGCGAGACCAGCAAGCAGCGGTGGCAGCTTAGACCAGCTGGACCAGGACAGGAGGGTATTGACAAACGAGTAAGTTGTTTTGCTGTCGGTAGCTAGCTAGCTCTCTTTTAACCGAGGTAGTGTTGTTCAGTACAGTACAATTTTGGGATCTATTCAGCCATAATGGGACTTGGTAGAACCAATACAAGCCAAGATGGCCAAGTTTAGCTAGCTAGCTAGCTAGCTGTGTTGTTTGATATACCTAAAATGTACTGTAGTCTAACGGTATAGCTAGCTAGCTAACTAGCCTAGGTAGCCTCAGTGCCTCTCATTATGAGCAAAACTGGATATTTCTTTTTTATGATGATGGCAGAGAGTAAAGGAATGATTTTGGCTTGATGACTCATATTAGTATTGGAGTAACTATACCTGTGTGCTAGCTAATGTGTGTCTGTCAGATGTCTCATATTCTACACCATGCAGCTACAGTAGGAATACAGACAGTACACAACGATTGCTCATAAATGTGTAATATAATTTTAATCTTTCTCTCACAGACAATACCACTTAGATACAAAGAAGTTGCTGACTCTCAAGAGGAGATGTGAAAGGTCCCATAACAACAAACTCCCCTTGTATCAAAGTGGCTCCGAACACCTCACTGCACCACCCAAACACACCATATGCTAGTATTCCCTTTGTAGAACTGTAGTATTTATTATAAGCATTAGTAGTATATTTTTATTTTACTATATCATACGTCGCCATGTTCCTGCATACTGCTGTCCAAACTCAACTCGGTCTCCAGAGCAAAAAAACGTTATCTTGAATACAAGCCACGTCTACTTATTTGCTATATTGACAGACTAATTTACTGTTTTATTAAAACATGTTTACTTGCCAACAAATTAGTTTAAATGATACACCAACTCCCTGCATCATTTGTTTTAGCAATAAGACTGAAGCTAGTTTATTCAAATACATTTTTGAAGAAGTTGAAATCAACACTTTATTGGTTTCTGATGCAGCTAGAATAATTTAGCCACTTGTCAGTACACTTGTAAAAAATTATATATAAAACACCATTATATACATATGTACAACAGCTAGCAATATCTATACCACAATGCAGTTGTGAGTATACTAGGCATTCTATATTATACCACAACATCAGTCTAACTGAATATGGATGTTGTGTTTGTTGAATATTCCAGGCAGGTTCCAGAATGTTCTTCAGCTGGTGAACCTGTTCTTGTGTTGGGTAATGGCAGCTGGTTTAGCAAGCTTTGGCGCGGTGGTGATGAAGTTGGATTTGGGGGGCTGTGACTCTGACTCTTTGTAGACAACCGTCTGGTCCTTTCTGCACTCCACAGCCAGGTGGACACGCCACTTGTACACTTTCTTCACCACCCACTGCTTCGATCTCTTGTAGAATATTTGTTTGTACTGCAAGTCTCCTGGAAAGACATGAAGACTGATCATGAGGATGTGTAAAACATGAAAACTGATCATGAGGATGTGTAACCATACAATAAAGCATGTTCATCTGTAAACAACAAAGGATACAGTAGACTGGTATGTTTTTATTTTTATTTTTATTTCACCTTTATTTAACCAGGTAAGCCAGTTGAGAACAAGTTCTCATTTACAACTGCGACCTGGCCAAGATAAAGCAAAGCAGTGCGATAAAAACAACAGCACAGAGTTACATATGGGGTAAAACAAAACATAAAGTAAAAAATTCAACAGAATATATATATATATACAGTGTGTGCAAATGTAGGAAGTTATGGAGGTAAGGCAATAAATAGGCCATAGTGAAAAATAATTACAATTAGTATTAACACTGGAATGATAGATGAGCAAGAGATGATGTGCAAATAGAGATACTGGGGTGCAAATGAGCAAAATAAATAACAATATGGGGATGAGGTAGTTGGGTGGGCTAATTTCAGATGGGCTGTGTACAGGTGCAGTGATCGGTAAGGTGCTCTGACAACTGATGCTTAAAGTTAGTGAGGGAGGTAAGAGTCTCCAGCTTCAGAGATTTTTGCAGTTTGTTCCAGTCATTGGCAGCAGAGAACTGGAAGGAATGGCGGCCAAAGGAGGTGTTGGCTTTGGGGATGACCAGTGAGATATACCTGCTGGAGCGCATACTACGGGTGGGTGTTGCTATGGTGACCAATGAGCTAAGATAAGGTGGGGATCTGCCTAGCAGTGATTTATAGATGGCCTGGAGCCAGTGGGTTTGGCGACAAATATGTAGTGAGGACCAGCCAACAAGAGCGTACAGGTCACAGTGGTGGGTAGTATATGGGGCTTTGGTGACAAAACGGATGGCACTGTGATAGACATTTACATTACATTTACATTTACGTAATTTAGCAGACGCTTACAAATTGGTGCATTCACCTTATAGCCAGTGGAATAATCACTTTACAATATGTTTTTTTTGGGGGGTGGGGTAAGGGGGGGGTGGAAGGATTACTTTATCCTATCCCAGGTATTCCTTAAAGAGGTGGGGTTTCAAGTGTCTCCGGAAGGTGGTGAGTGACTCCGCTGTCCTGGCGTCGTGAGGGAGCTTGTTCCACCATTGGGGTGCCAGAGCAGCGAACAGTTTTGAGGTAGGGGGGCCAGCAGGACAGAGGTGGATGAACGCAATGCCCTCGTTTGGGTGTAGGGACTGATCAGAGCCTGAAGGTACGGAGGTGCCGTTCCCCTCACAGCTCCGTAGGCAAGCACCATGGTCTTGTAGCAGATGCGAGCTTCAACTGGAAGCCAGTGGAGTGTGCGGAGGAGCGGGGTGACGTGAGAGAACTTGGGAAGGTTGAACACCAGACGGGCCGCGGCATTCTGGATGAGTTGTAGGGGTTTAATGGCACAGGCAGGGAGCCCAGCCAACAGCGAGTTGCAGTAATCCAGACGGGAGATGACAAGTGCCTGGATTAGGACCTGTGCCGCTTCCTGTGTAAGGCAGGGTCGTACTCTCCGAATGTTGTAGAGCATGAACCTACAGGGTTGAGTCACCGCCTTGATGTTAGCGGAGAACGACAGGGTGTTGTCCAGGGTCACGCCAAGGCTCTTTGCACTCTGGGAGGAGGACACAGCAGAGTTGTCAACCGTGATGGCGAGATCATGGAACGGGCAGTCCTTCCCCAGGAGGAAGAGCAGCTCCGTCTTGCCGAGGTTCAGCTTGAGGTGGTGATCCGTCATCCACACTGATATGTCTGCCAGACATGCAGAGATGCGATTCGCCACCTGGTTATCAGAAGGGGGAAAGGAGAAGATTAGTTGTGTGTCGTCTGCGTAGCAATGATAGGAGAGGCCATGTGAGGATATGACAGAGCCAAGTGACTTGGTGTATAGCGAGAATAGGAGAGGGCATAGAACTGAGCCCTGGGGGACACCAGTGGTGAGAGCACGTGGTGCGGAGACAGATTCTCGCCACGCCACTTGGTAGGAGCGACCTGTCAGGTAGGACGCAATCCAAGAGTGAGCCGCATCCAGAGACTACATCCAATTTGCTGAGTAGAGTGTTGGAGGCTATTTTGTAAATGACATCGCCGAAGTCAAGGATCGGTAGGATAGTCAGTTTTACGAGGGCATGTTTGGCAGCATGAGTGAAGGAGGCTTTGTTGCAAAATAGGAAGCTGATTCTAGATTTAACTTTGGATTGGAGATGCTTAATGTGAGTCTGGAAGGAGAGTTTACAGTCTAACCAGACACCTAGGTTTTTGTAGTTGTCCACATACTCTAGGTCAGACCCGTCGAGAGTAGTGATTCTAGTCGGGTGGGCGGGTGCCAGCAGCGTTCGATTGAAGAGCATGCATTTAGTTTTACTAGTGTTTAAGAGCAGTTGAAGGCTACGGAAGGAGTGTTGTATGGCATTGAAGCTCGTTTGGAGGTTTGTTAACACAGTGTCCAATGAAGGGCCAGATGTATACAAAATGGTGTCGTCTGCGTAGATTTGGATCTGAGAGTCACCAGCAGCAAGAGCGACATCATTGATATACACAGAGAAAAGAGTCGGCCCAAGAATTGAACCCTGTGGCATTCCCATAGAGACTGCCATAGGTCCAGACAACAGGCCATCCGATTTGACACATTGAACTCTATCTGAGAAGTAGTTGGTGAACCAGGCGAGGCAGTCATTTGAGAAACCAAGGCTATTTAGTCTGCCAATAAGAATGCGGTGGTTGACAGAGTCGAAAGCCTTGGCCAGGTCGATGAAGACGGCTGCACAGTACTGTCTATTATCGATCGCGGTTATAATATCGTTTAGGACCTTGAGCGTGGCTGAGGTGCACCCATGACCAGCTCGGAAACCGGATTGCATAGCGGAGAAGGTACCGTGTGATTCGAAATGGTCAGTGATCTGTTTGTTAACTTGGCTTTCAAAAACTTTCGAAAGGCAGGGCAGGATGGATATAGGTCTGTAACAGTTTGGATCTAGAGTGTCACCCCCTTTGAAGAGGGGGATGACCGCGGCAGCTTTTCAATCTCTGGGGATCTCAGACGTTACGAAAGAGAGGTTGAACAGGCTAGTAATAGGGGTTGCGACAATTTCGGTGGCAATTTATAGAAAGAAAGGTTCCAGATTGTCTAGCCCAGATGATTTGTAGGGGTCCAGATTTTGCAGCTCTTTCAGAACATCAGCTGTCTGAATTTGTGTGAAGGAGAAGTGGGGGGGGCATGGGCAAGTTGCACCAGAGGGTGCAGAGCTAGTGGCCGGGGTAGGGGTAGCCAGGTGGAAAGCAAGGCCAGCCGTAGCAAAATGCTTGATGAAATTCTCGATTATTGTAGATTTATCGGTGGTGATAGTGTTTCCTAGCCTCAGTGCAGTGGGCAGCTGGGAGGAGGTGCTCTTATTCTCCATGGACTTTACAGTGTCCCAAAACTCTTTGGAGTTAGTGCTACAGGATGCACATTTCTGTTTGAAAAAGCTAGCCTTTGCTTTCCTAACTGATTGTGTATATTGGTTCCTGACTTCCTTGAAAAGTTGCATATCGCGGGGGCTGTTCGATGCTAATGGATGTTTTTGTGCTGGTCAAGGGCAGTCAAGTCTGGGGTGAACCAGGGGCTGTATCTGTTCTTAGTTTTTTTAATGTGGCATGCTTATTTAAGATGGAGAGGAAATCACTTTTAAAGAACAACCAGACATCCTCTACTGACGGAGGTCAATATCTATCCAGGATACCCGGGCCAGATCAATTAGAAAGGCCTGTGTTATGATGAGTTTCTGGTATTGAGAAGTTCAAGATGCAAGAATTTACTGTGGAGATTTTATTTGATCACGAGCCCGTGGGTTCATCTAACAAACAGACATAGCCTTGCCCCATTGTCTGTTGAACTGCCCACGTACACAAATCTCACATCTTTTATACTCTTGGTTACACATTTCTTCAACCACATCTGGCCATCGTCAATGAGCACTCCCATTCTTTGATGTTATTACTCTTTACCCCAAGTCAGTATATCCTGTCCATCAATCATGCTATCCTAAACATCAGTAATCTCCTTTGACATAACGGAATGTAGACTCCATGGTCCGAAACCACTTATCTAGTAACTCTAACCTGTTCCCCACGATACTATGACATGACATCATAACACTATAAAAACCTAATATCAGACAGTGATGAGGGGTGTTCGTTTGACCGCGGACCCATTACAGATGCAGGCAATGAGGCAGTGATCGCTGAGATCCTGGTTGAAGACAGCGGAGGTGTATTTAGAGGGTAAATTAGTCAGGATGATATCTATGAGGGTGCCCATGTTTACGGATTTAGGGTTGTACCTGGTAGGTTCCTTGATAATTTGTGTGAGATTTAGGGCATCTAGTTTAGATTGTAGGACGGCCGGGGTGTTAAGCATATCCCAGTTTAGCTCACCAAGCAGTACAAACTCTGAGGATAGATGGGGGGCAATCAGTTCACATATGGTGTCCAGGGCACAGCTCGGGGCTGAGGGGGGTCTGTAGCAAGCGGCAACAGTGAGAGACTTATTTCTGGAAAGGTGGATTTTTAGAAGTAGAAGCTCAAACTGTTTGGGCACAGACTTGGATTGTATGATAGAGCTCTGCAGGCTATCTCTACAGTAGATTGCAACTCCGCCCCCTTTGGCAGTTCTATCTAGACGGAAAATGTTGTAGTTGGGGATGGACATTTCAGAATTTTTGGTGGCCTTCCTAAGCCAGGATTCAGACACTGACAGAACATCAAGGTTGGCGGAGTGTGCTAACGCAGTGAATAACTCAAACTTAGGGAGGATGCTTCTGATGTTAACATGCAAGAAACCAAGGCTTTTACGGTTACAGAAGTGAACAAATGATAGCGCCTGGGGAGTAGGAGAGATACTGGGGGCTACAGGGCCTGGGTTAACCTCTACATCACCAGAGGAACAGAGGAGGAATAGAAGCAGGATATGGCTAAAGGCTTTATGAACTGGTCTTCTAGTGCGTTGGGTACAGAGAATAAAAGGGGAGTTGTAGAATAGATTCAGGGCATTATGTACAGACAAGGATATGGAAGGATATGAGTACAGAAGTGATCTAATTCTGCACTAAACAGGATTTGAACCACCAAAATAGTGTTTTCAACCTCTTCCAGTAGTGCTCCCAGTCCCTGGCAAGGTGTTGCACAACACTTGATTAAGTGGTATTACAACACACCATGTAATGTTTTCAAAACATCTCAGGATGATGTGTTTCAATATTCCAGCAAAGTTAAGGTTTCGTCTCCTTCAAGTTGGTGGCAGCTCAGTTGCCACTAGCTTTGGTGTTACAAAGCACTTAAATTTAACAGTGTGACTGTAAGAAGCACTCAAAATTCAAATGGGCTACATGTTGTATTAAACAGCATATAATCATTCTAAATTTGTCCGGAGCCAGACAGGTAGCCTAAGAAGGAGGAACGAAAATAAATTATTTAGGCTATATTATTAGCCTATTATTTCAATTATTTCAAGGCTATAGCCTACAAAGAAATACATTGTGAAGCATTTGCGAGTGCGACACACTAGGCTGGCAGGAACATTATAGTGCTCAGCATTTAAACATTTCATTGTATTAAATCATTATAGTCTATACATTGCGCATATAGGCTGTGACTTACTGAGAATGTAATACAAATTAAACAGAAAATGCCTTATTAGGCTCAGTCTACAGTACCTTTGAATTCATTTTTAGAAACAGGAGTTTTTGGTTTCAGGCATGTGATGGTGCCTGGAAAACAGGCCAGCAGCGGAGAATACCCTCTCCGTGCTTGCAGAGCCACTGGGTATCCTAAGCACCCATCAGCATTCCTTTATTTTTCTATAGGTGGGCCTAAAGGTTTTTAGGCAAAATAATCCTATCAAAACGGAAATCTCCTTGAAAGAGGTAATATGTCAGGCTTATTTGGCCAAAATCAATGATAGCCTATTGTATAGATAATAGAAGGAAAATGAACTAAACTTTTAAGAGATCTGATTTTTAGTTTAGAAATACTTTGCTACAATGACACACTTAGCTAGCTACCCACCTCCTTCCTTTCTGTTAGCATGTGCACGTAGTAAATACACCATCATGCTTTCGGGATATGTGTCATTTCCGATTCCACAATGATTCTTCTTTGGACACTACATCACCACACTCTCTCTCTTGCTCTTGGTCCTCATCTTTGTATGTCACCTTGATTTTGCACCTGTGTGTTTTATCTGTTTCTTTATGAAAATATTTAGTGAACTCCATGACAGTTGCTAAAGCAAGGGGCTATAACAGCACACAAGTAGCCTACAAATGCATGCTGGGCCGGGCATGCCCTGAGCTCGTGAAGAGAGCGCTACTGGAGCGGTACTGGAGCGAAATTGGAGCGGGCTAGAGGGTGTTCTTTAATGTAAGCCTCTCCAACATAATCCAGGTAGAATCAGGAATTCCCCAGGGCAGCTTTCTAGGCCTATTACTTTTTTCAATCTTTACTAATGACATGCCACTGGCTTTGACTAAAGCCAGAGTGTCTATGTATGCGGATGACTCAACACTATACACGTCAGCTACTACAGCAACTGAAATGACTGCAACACTTAACAAAGAGTTGCAGTTAGTTTTAGAGTGGGTGGCAAGGAATAAGTTAGTCCTAAATATTTCTAAAACTAAAAGCATTGTATTTGGAACAAATCATATTCACTAAACTCCAAACCTCAATTCAATCTTGTTATAAATGTGGAGATTGAGCAAGTTGAGGTGACTAAACTGCTTGGAGTAACCCTGGATTGTAAACTGTCATGGTCAAAACATATTGATACAACAGTAGCTAAGATGGGGAGAAGTCTGTCCATAATAAAGAGTTGCTCTACCTTCTTAACAGCACTATCAACAAGGCAGGTCCTACAGGCTCTAGTTTTATCGCACCTGGACTACTGTTCAGTCGTGTTGTCAGGTGCCACAAAGAGGGACTTATGAAAATTGCAATTGGCTCACAACAGGGCAGCACGGCTGGCCCTTGGATGTGCACAGAGAGCAAACATTAATAATATGCATGTCAATCTCTCCTGGCTCAAAGTGGAAGAGAGATTGACTTCATCACTGCTTATGTTTGTGAGAGGTGTTGACATGTTGAAAGCACCGAGCTGTCTGTTTGAAGGACTGGCACACAGCTCAGACACCCATGCATACCCCACAAGACATGCCACCAGAGGTCTCTTCACAGTCCCCAAGTCCAGAACAGACTATGGGAGGTGCACAGTACTACAAAGAGCCATGACTACATGGAACTCTATTCCACATCAGGTAACTGATGCAAGCAGTAGAATCAGATTTTAAAAAACAGATAAAAATACACCTTGTGGAACAGCCAGGACTGTGAAGCAACATAAACATAAGCACAGACACACGCATACACACACATATATAACATACGCTCTATACACACACGTACACATGGATTTTGTGTTGTAGATATGTGGTAGTGGAGTATGGGCCTCAGGGCACACACTTAGTGTGCTGTGAAATCTGTTATGAATGTATTGTAATGTTTTTTAAAATGTATAACTGCCTTCATTTTGCTGGACCCCAGAAAGAGTAGCTGCTGCCATGGCAGGAGCTAATGGTGATCCATAATAAATACAAATACAAATGCTCCAGCCTTTGGGAAACGCGCTTCATGCTCTGCTCCTCGCTCCACTCCAGCTCCGCTCCACTCACATACTCTGCTGTAGACCCATTGGATGAAATCTTTCAGCCTGGAATAAGCTCAAGCTCAACATAATATGACTTTGAAACAAGCCAGGACAGCCAAAGGTATTTATGAAACAAAATCACCAATACACTAAACTGTCTGCATTGTTAAAATTAAGTGCTTTGTAACACCAAAACTAGTGGGAACTGAGCTGCCACCAACTTGAAAGAGACTAAACCTTAACTTTGCTGGAGTATTGAAACAAATCATCCTGAGATGTTTTGAAACATTACATGGTGTGTTGTAACACCACTTAATCAAGTGTTGTGCAACACCTTGCCAGGTACTGGGAGCACTACTGGAAGAGGATGAAAACACTATTTTGGTTTTTCGAGTCCTGTTTAGTGCAGAATTAGATATCTTCTCTTTTGGTGTCATTTCGTCTCTCTAAAGCTTCTAAACAAATTTCAAATCCTGTCTAGTGCAGAATTAGATCACTTCTTCTGGAGTATTTTCATTGATTTATGTATCTGATCATTGGCAGGCATTGTTGAGCAGTGCTCAATCAACCAGCAGTAACTAGAGGTTTTACAGCATTGAACGTCATTTTGCCTGATGGTTTTGATATCCATTCATCATGATCCATTAGGCCTACACCTCATGGCACAACAAGCTGCTTAATACTGATATAGAAAGTATACTCTTCTTTCTTCAAACATGCATACAACATTGTGTAAAACAATACTAAAGTCTAAAATGTTGAATTACCCACAATCCTCTAAAAACAGAGCCACGTGGCAAGATAGGAAGTGCAAAGAGATTAAAACCAGACTTCTAATTAGTTCAATCACTAAATGTTCTCTATCTTTGGTTATCCTTTTAGAAAATATACTTAGGCCAACATTTTAAGAAACATATTAAAGGAAAAATCCACCCAAAACCACTCATTCATTTAGTTTACATGTGTTAAATAACCCTAATATGTGAGAACAATATTTTCTGTGAACAAATGTTCGTTGTGGAAATCTGTTGCAGCTCAAGTCGACTACAAATCCACAATACAATGCTCTCTCTATGGGCTGGCTAGCTAGCTAGCTAGATCAAACGTTGCTACACACAATAATACCAAAGACAATATCAGCATGTAAAGAAGCTAGTTAGCTATAAAATTGCCTAAACAAACTGCACTACCAATTTCGGAGTCTACAGTCTCACCATGTTCAACCTGCAGATCTATGTGCCTCACAGAGTGGAGTCTGACATTCGCAACGGCAGATATATTTTTGAGGAAATGGGAAACGTTGCCCATGCTATGTAAATGGACTGAGCGGTGCATTTTGGGCAATTCTGGGACAAGGAGCGCTCTCCTTCAAGGAGTGAATGGGAGACTAACTCAAAAACCCAATATTTAATGAATTTCGTCACCAACAAGTACAACATTACAAATCTTTTCAGAGATGGGAGATATTTAACTTACTATCTTTAATATCGTATAGCTTTGGAATCAAGACATTACGTACTTTCGAGGAAAATATATTTTGTGTGTGTTTTGATGCTGCCTTTTACATGCACTGAAAACCCCCAAAAGTGTTTTCACAACACTCTCTTAGAAATACCAATATTCAGATTGAAGAACCTCTTTGGGTGTTTCAGAGTACTTTTATTCTGTTTTGAAAACACTTTTTTGTTTATCATAACACTTACATTGGGTTTGCATTCCAACACCCTCCAAACACCAGATCTGAGGTTAGATGCACTGCTTTTCATGGTTTCATTACACAATCATGGTGTTTTGAGTCTTTCTATTTTTACAGGGCACCTTTTCATGTTGTTTATTAAAATGCTTTTCATTCAAATCATATGGTTTGGTTTCAATACTTCAAAACCAAATGGTAGGTCCAGGTAGTCAAAACAATTGATGGTTGTTGGTTAAATTGTCATTTTAATGAATGGAGCGAATTTGGAGTGGCATTTTTTGTTTGTTTGTAGCGGAGTGGTTGGAAAGGACATGGAGCGCCAGCGATGAGCGGGATTTCCGACCGCTCTTATACTCTGGTCTACAGGCTCTTTACTACTAAAGCTGGTGTCAAGGTCATAGTCATCAGCAGCAGGATTAGTCTGTAGGACACACAGTAGTCAGTGATTAGCCACCGTTTTACTGCTTTTGCCCCATCAATACACACTCAAACAACGTACTATATTGTACAATCAATGTATAATACAGAAAACTACAGTAGAAGTTGTAGCCTACTTGTAAACACACCAACTATGACAACAAGACATGGACCATGTTTGTGCCTAGCTCAAGTATATCGGACTGTAAATAGAATACAGTCACGTTAGCCTCTACGGTAGTTAGTTAGCTAGCTAACGTAACCTAACAAAACTAGCATTAGCTTGCTTGTTACAAATCACATCGCCAGATAGTAGCTGCCTAATTACATTGATATGTTTTGGAATGTATAGCTAGTGTATTATGAAAGCTAGCTAGCTAGATTTTGGTTTAGATAAACAAATCTACACTACATGACCAAAAGTATGTGGCATTGCGCATGGTGATCTTAGGCTTGTGTGCGGCTGCTCGGCCATGGAAACCCATTTCATGAAGCTACCAATGAACAGTTATTGTGCTGACGCTGCTTCCAGAGACAGTTTGGAACTCGGTAGTGAGTGTTGCAACCAAGGACAGACAATTTTTACATGCTACGCGCTTCAGCACTCGGCGGTCTCTTTCTGTGAGCTTGTGTGGCCTAATACTTCACGGCTGAGCCATTGTTGCTCCTAGACGTTTCCACTTCACAATAAAAGCACTTACAGTTGACCGGGGCAGCTCTAGCAGGGCATAAATGTGATGAACTGACTTGTTGGAAAGGTGGCATCCTATGACAGTGCCACGCTTAAAGTCCCTGAGCTCTTCAGTAAGGCCATTCTACTGCCAATATTTGTCTATGGAGATTGCATGGCTGTGTGCTCGATTCTATACACCTGTCAGCAACGGGTGTCGCTGAAATAGCATTTTGTAAATGTGACTCATTTCAGGAAACTAGGCGTATGTCGCGCGTTACTACTTCACAGGAGCGCCATTTGAACGTAAACCTTTTTTTCAGTCAAAATGCGTTTTTTGGCAGAAATGCCTTCTGGAACATGTGAACTTTCATGTGCCTTAATAACAAACTTGTATGCCATCTGTAAATACGAATAACATCGTTAAATTATGAGCCTAGTTGGTTTAGCCATTGGAAAAAGACAGCAACCTTCCCGCTAGCCATGATTGGCTGAGATAATGAGTGGGCTGGACATGCCGAGAGATAAGTTCGGATTGGTCTGCCATGTAGCACGCTTCTGTCTATAATATGAGCTGGTCAGTATGTGTAGGTAATCCTTTCTAAAGTGGCCTTTTTGAAAGATATCACGTAGTAGAACTGCATAAGTGTTGCTCTTCACTTTCTGGAGTACTGAGTTTTGAGATCAGTGGAATTAGAGTATGATAGCTAAGGAGATGGAGAAAATTCTGGCGTTTGATTGCAAATATGCAGATGGAGTTGAAAAGAGAACACGGAAGGCTGTTGTATAAAACACGTCTCCGGATTATATCTTCAAACTAAGGGAAACCATGGCATCCGTGACAGAGAGGGAGAAGCGTCCATCCATGTATACTAGCATTTTAAGTTAAAGTGTACTGTTAGCTAGCTAGCTAACGTTAGCAGGCTGGCTAGCTAGCTAACATTACGTGTATGATCTGTGTAGTAATATTATTCGTATCTCAGAGCCATTTGCATTGCTAGTTATAGCCTAATGTTAGCTAGCTAACATTGAACCTGGTTGGTTAGCTAACTGCAGATTCATGCAGGGTAGTAACTTTATGAGTTGGGATTATGGTTAATTGTTTAGCTAGCTAGCTATATGTCTAAAAAAATGACTCCACTACGCAAGTAACTACTTCAATAGAATGTTTATGATGTCACTGCGACAACTGTCGATAGACGTAGCTGGTAAATTCGCTCTGGCTATCTACTATCTACGCAGAATAACTGACAAATTTACGAACGCTCAACACCCATTGAATAAGGCCAGTGTCAGTAAACGTTGGCAAAAAAGCATAATTAAATTGTTGCCAGCAGCACAGTTGCAGTCACCAACGCTCTGGATAACATAAAAACAGCCTAACCAGCTCTACTAGGCCAGTAAAATGGTCAGAGTGAGCTATTCTCTCATTTGTGTCTGGAAGTAGCTAGCAAGCTAGCCAACGTTAGCTGGTTCGCTTGGGTGCTTGACTGCTGTTGTTAGGTCAGAAGGCTTGGATCAACCCTACTTTCCGGCCAGAGCGTCCAGTGTGCGCTCTGAACGCTCCGAGAGCGAAACGCTCTGAATTTACGAATAGCCAATCTGACACACTCTGGCACTCCAGATTCAATTTACGAACACACCCGTAGTATAAGCTAGCCTTTAGTCTTGAAATCTTTGGTTGTTTAGTACATAGCCTTACATGTGAATCCTTAAAGAGATGGGTGGGGCTAAAGATTAAAAGGGTGTGAATGATACTGAATGAGTGTAGACAAAGAAGAGCTCTCCAGTAGGTACCAAAACATTCAAGTTTATCAACTTTCAAAGCAGAATTACTTTCCCATTGTTCCTCAACTGTAGTGTATGATATACCTATTTCTAGCTCTGAGTCTCTACTTTTATCCAATGTAAAAAACACAATTTCAAATTTTGCTACATAAGGCCTAATCGAGCCGGTCGGTCACATATATAGTGTAGTTTGCTAGCTAGCTACCTAGTTAGCTAGGTAATATTAGCTACGTTACCTCAGCTTGACTTGTTTTCTACTGTGCTGATGTTGGCTGATCGGACAGCTCCCTCTTTGAAGTGAAGGGGAAAATCGATAGATTAGCATCACTTTTCAACGTTCGACGACATGGCAACCCCATCAGTTAACACTTCAGTTCCGTTTCGAAATCCTCTGGCTGAAAGTGCTGGCTACAAACACAGACATTTTTATATTTCTCACACCTACACAGGGGCGGTCATCCACGTCTTGAAATCGCTATGAATTCTGGATATTGTGGTTTGCTTACAACCGGGCAATGTAGCTGGCCCGTTTCTACCAGTGAGATGCAGAAACGCTTGTATTTGCGTGTAGTGAGGAAATTCAACATTTTTATGACACATATGATATGTTAATAACATATCAATGGACATATATCGTGAAATAGAGCAGTGGTGAAATGTCCCTTTAATGCAGATAAAACCAAGTATTTGTTATTTTTCAGATGACATTAAAATGTATCTGATGTTTTATGCGTACATACTTTGGCTGCTGCCACGATTTGCCACAGCAACTACACATTAACACACACACACACACACACTAACACACAGCTGTAGCAGGTGTGGAGCAGCAGAAGAGATAAGCAATTTCCTTATGGTACACTGTATATGGTTCATAGGGCATATCCACAGGGCAATTAGTTCATGCGTTAAGATGTACACTCAGTGGCCCGTTTATTGGGCACACCCATCTAGTACTGGGTTAGACCCCCTTTACCTCCTGAACACACTGAATTCTTCGGGGCATGGATTCTACAAGGTGTCGGAAACGTTCCACAGGGATGTTGGTCCATGCTGACGCGATGGAATCATGGAGTTGCTGCAGATTGGAGGCGGTACATTCATGCTGCGAACAGCCCTTTCCATCTCATCCCAAAGATGCTCTATTGGGTTTGGTCAGAAACATGTGCCAGGAAAACATTCCCCACACCAGTACACCACCACCACCAGCCTGTACCGTTGACACCATGCAGGATGGGACCATGGACTCATGCTGCTTAAGACAAATCCTGACTCGGCCATCAGCATGACGCAATAGGAACCGGGATTCGTCGGACCAGGCAATGTTTTTCCACTCCTCAATTGTCCAGTGTTGGTGATCGCGTGCCTACTGGAGCCGCCCGCTTCTTCTTGTTTTTAGCAGATCGGAGTGGAACCCGATGTGGTCGTCTGCCTCAATAGCCCATATGTGACAAGGATCGACGAGTTGTGCATTCCGAAATGTACTGCGCCGTTATTTGTCTGTTTGTGGCCCGCCTGTTAGTTTGCACGATTCTTCCCATTCTCCTTCGACCTTTCCATCAACAAGCTGTTTTCGCCCACAGGACTGCCGCTGGCTGGATGTTTTTTGTTTGTCGCACCATTCTCTGTAAACCCTAGACACTGTCATCCGTGAAAAGCCCAGGAGGGCAGCCGTTTCTGAGCTACTGAAACTGGCGTGCCTGGCACCGACGATCATACCACGCTCAAAGTCGCTTAGGTCACTAGTTTTGCCCATTTTAATGTTCAATCGAACAGTAACTGAATGCCTCGATGCCTGTCTGCCTGCTTTATATAGCAAGCCACGGCCACATGACTCACTGTCTGTAGGAGCAATACATTTTCGTGAATGGGGTGGTGTACCTAATAAACTGGCGTGTATACTGCTGTAATCAGACTGTAGGACATATCTATAGGTATCACAGCATGTTTATGGGGCATGGTGTAGTGGATTTAATAAGTGGTTGGTTTATTTCACTCCTCCATTCTTGCCTCCTTCATTGCCGATTAGCTGCAGCACCTAAAACAGATGCTGAGGAAGTTGTTAAAGAGGTCAGGCTAGCACCCCCAGTGGAAATGGGGCGGGTGTGTGTCTGCTTGTGTGTGTGTGTGTACAGCCCCCACCCTCCCCTGGCACTATACACCTCTACAGTATACAGTACACACAACAGACCATTGACAGCTACATCAAACCAACTCCTTCTTTTTCATTCACCCTCCCCCTCTCTTTCCCTTCATCCCCCATCACTCCATCCCACACGCCTACTCCCACCAACCACCCTCCCCCATGTTTCCTTCCTCCCCCTCATCCCTTCTCCTCTAGCCACCCCTCTCCCCCCAGGCTTCCAGATCTTTCCATTGTCCCTGACATCTGTTCTGCTGGCTGATTAATTGAGAGTAGCGTGCAGGATGAGACCCCCTCAGGTAATAACTGAAATTAGAGAATTAAGTCAGAAGAATGACTGACAGGCACAGTACAGTATCTTCACATTCAATAATGGATCAGGACCAATGTAGGTTAGACTGACTGGCTGGCTGGCTGGCTGGCTTACTGACTGACTGACTGACTGACTGACTGCAGACAGACGGACTGACGGCCTGACAGACTGACTACTAAAACTGGTGATGTTATTATTCATGTAGTTTCTGTCAGAATATGCTTGGCTGTACACAAATAGAAATTGATTGAGTTCTATGATATAGAGCTAGAAAAGCAAAATATTGTAGATAAATGAGGCCTTGAGCTAGTGTTAGTGGTGTAGGAGTTTCTGTATCATTCCGTTCCTGCAGTGTCATTCTACCCTGTCTGGGAGAGGAGGTCTGACATTGTCATCAATCTCTCTCTCCCTCTCTCTTTCCTCACTCTCTCTCCTTCCTCCCTCACTCTCTATCCTCTCTCTCCCCCCCCCCCTCTCTCTGTCTCTGAAAGTGATGTGATTAATGTATCTCCAGGGACAGATGGGAGAGGTCAGAGGTCACAGGCTCAGATCAGGGGTTAGGGGTCAGTGGTCACTGTTCTGAGTTAAGTTCAAAAGCCACTTGGGGAGAGTTGTTGAAATGACACGTTATTCTGGCAGTGACAGGGCGGGACATACTCCAACTGACTGACAGGGTGAGCGAGACAGAGAAATAGAGAGAGAAGGAGAGATAGAGAGAAAGAGTGAGATGGCCATTGGCCACTGCAGTGATACACCATCTGGACAGACAGAGCGGGGCCAAAGACACACACACACAGCAGGCTTATTTCACACTCAGTATGACTGTGGCTCTGCTCACACGTTTGGACAGACAGATGTACATATGGTAGAGAAGGACGGAGAGAGGGTCAGTGACCTCACAGGGAGGAGAGAGAGAGGAATATCGTAATTGTTTGTGTGTCAGGGGTAGATTGAGTTATCCTATAATCCCAAGGCATTCCGTCATGTATCCACGGTGATGAGGTCAGAGATCATCAATCGTTATTGGCTGCTACCTGTAATCATCACAGATCATGCAGCGTGTTCATTGGCCTGTGGCTGACTTCTTGACCTCTGGTGACCTGCTTCATACACAGGGAGTGACCTCTGGCCCATAAGGACGCGAGCCCAGCTGTGGTTGATGGCAGGCCTGTGTGTGAGGAGTGTGTGTCTATATGAGTGTGTGGGGGAAGTATCTCACTCTATCTCTCTCTCCCTTTCCATCTCCCTCTCCTAATCCTTTCCTACTCCCCCCCTCTATCAGTCAGGGTGATGATGAATCAGCTGTCAGTCAGGCACCAGTCCAATCTACTGTTAATGTCCTGCATTGTCCCCCTCTCTCTATCCTCCCTTCTCAATTCAGTTCAGCTCAATTCGTCTTCTATAAGTCTTTGTCTCAAATTCTCTCACCCATCTCTCTTCCCTCCCTCTCTATCTTCTCACAAAACACATTCAACTTTCTCTCCTTTATCTGTCTAATTTTTCTCTTCTCCTCCCATCTCTCTCCTCTCTCTCTCTCTCTCTCTCTCTCGCTCTCTCTCCTCTTCAGTGTTCGGATGAGCAGTGCAGTGAATGGGACAGAGGTTTTGAGGACGACGAAGGGGGAGAACAGACAGAGAAAGAGAATGGAGGATTGAAAAACAGAGGACGTGTCTAATGGAAGAATGAAAGCAAAGGAGGCTAAAGCAGAGAATTAAAAGAAGAGAGGAGGAAAGCGGAACAAATCAGCTTCTCTCTTTGTCTTTCTCTCTCTCTCTCTCTCTCTCTCTCTCTCTCTGAGGATTCCATGAACATAGGATGACAGGATGACACACACACTCATTCTCAGCCTAGTATGGCGGAGTAACCCTCTCTCTTTTCATCTGTTTTCATGATCCCTCCTTCTTCTGCTTGTCTGATCTCCCTCTGTGTGAGAGCAGTCAAGGGGGGTAACACATGCCCACCTCCAGGCTTCAAGACAGAGCAGGGACCAGTCTAATAACTCACCCCCCACACGGAGATCCCCACAAACAGCCGGAGTCCCCCCTCTTTCCACCTTTCCTGGAGGATCTGTCATAGCGTTGTCTACAGATGAGTGATTGAGAACTTTGTTTGGTTTAAAACTCCACAATTCTATCTACCAGGTAAGACCTCAATTGAGCGAGTGAGGGAGGGTGGAGCTAGATTAAACAATGCTCATTACCTCCTGAATCTTTTAGGCTGGTTATTGAATTATACATCTGCTTTCATAAATGGTTGAACCAAAGTGATTATGTGATGCTTTGTCATTGTGTGTGTGTATGTGCATGTGTGTGCTTGCACGGGTGTGCTATGTGTGCTGTGTGTGTGTCTGCTGTGTGTGTGTCTGCTGTGTGGGGGTTATCCATATACATGGATGGGGGATAGGTGGAGAGAGATGAGACAATTTCTCTCCCTCCTCAGGATAAAAACTCCTCCCTCTCCTCTCTCTCTTTCATCCTCCTTTCTTCTGTTTAGTAGGTTTCTACACACTCCCTGTGGTGTGTGTGTGTGTGCGCGCGCACATGCATTTCTGCCTGCGTGTGTGTTTCTCTGTGCGTGTCTGGGTGTCTCTCCTTGTCCACGGAGATAATGGTCTCCCAGCCCCCCTCCTGGTCTAAGTGTGGTTGCCGTGGAGACAGTGTGTCAACCACATCTACAGTAGCTATACAATGATTATTGGACAACAGACGCGGGGGGGGGGGAAATGGAGGGGGAGAGAGGAAAAGAGGACAGGAGAGGTGAAGAAAAGAAAAATAGAGGAGAGGAAAGGAGAGGAGATATGCAAGCACAGAGGGAACTCTCCTCTGCCAATCATCCCAGAGCTCTATGTGACCTTTACACACTATACCCAGTGGTGGTGGTTTGACTGTTCAAAACACATCTCTCTCTCTCACACACACACACAAACACACACACACACCTTAGATAATTTATCATGAGTCAATAAGGTTAAAAAGCAGCGTGGTTGACGTGTGTGTTAGTCAGCCATATTTATTAGCTGTTGTGGCATTTCTAGGAGCTGGTCGGCTGTGTATGACTTGACCTCTGCATTGATTTCTATGATGTGTGTCTGAGCTACAAGGACACCAAGAGATGTGATTAATGGGTGATGTCATACACACACACACAATGGGTTATCTTGCTGTTAATGTCACCAGTGACACAATATGTCACTTAGCAATAAGTGCTTCCTGACAGTGAGGCCAGTGCGTGCCAGGGCTAACTAGCAGCCAACCAGTGCTTATATACAGTTGAAGTCGATAGTTTACATACACCATAGCCAAATACATTAAACTCAGTTTTTCACAATTCCTGACATTTAATCCTAGTAAAAATTCCCTGTCTTAGGTCAGATAGGATCACCACTTTATTTTAAGAATGTGAAATGTCAAAATAATAGTAGAGAGAATGATTTATTTCAGCTGTTATTTATTTCATCACATTCCCAGTGGGTCAGAAGTTTACATACACTCAATTAGTATTTGGTAGCATTGCCTTTAAATTGTTTAACTTGGGTCAAACGTTTCAGGTAACCTTCCACAAGCTTCCCACAATAAGTTGGGTGAATTTTGGCCCATTCCTCCTGACAGAGCTGCTGTAACTGAGTCAGGTTTGTAGGCCTCCTTGCTCGCACACGCTTTTTCAGTTCTGCCCACAAATTTTCTATAGGATTGAGGTCAGGGCTTTGTGATGGCCACTCCAATACCTTGACTTTGTTGTCCTTAAGCCATTTTGCCACAACTTTGGAAGTATGCTTGGGGTCATTGTCCATTTGGAAGACCCATTTGCGACCAAGCTTTAACTTCCTGACTGATGTCTTGAGATGTTGCTTCAATACATCCACATACTTTTCCTTCCTCATGATGCCATCTATTTTGTGAAGTGCACCAGTCCCTCCTGCAGCAAAGCACCCCCACAGCATGATGCTGTCACCCCCGTGCATCACAGTTGGGATGGTGTTCTTCGGCTTGCAAGCTCCCCCTTTTTCCTCCAAACATAACGATGGTCATTATGGCCAAACAGTTCTATTTTTGCTTCCTCGGACCAGAGGACATTTCTCCAAAAAGTACGATCTTTGTCCCCATGTGCAGTTGCAAACCGTAGTTTTATGGCGGTTTTGGAGCAGTGGCTTCTTCCTTGCTGAGCGGCCTTTCAGGTTATGTCGATATAGGACTCGTTTTACTGTGGATATAGATACTTTTATACCTGTTTCCTCCAGCATCTTAACAAGGCCCTTTGCTGTTGTTCTTGGATTCATTTGCACTTTTCACACCAAAGTACGTTCATCTCTAGGAGACAGAACGTGTCTCCTTCCTGAGCGGTATGACGGCTGCGTGGTCCCATGGTGTTTATACTTGCGTACTATTGTTTGTACAGATGAACGTGGTACCTTCAGGTGTTTGGAAATTGTTCCCAAGGATGAACCAGACTTGTGGAGGTCTACAATTTGTTTTCTGAGGTCTTAGATGATTTATTTTGATTTTCCCATGATGTCAAGCAAAGAGGCACTGAGTTTGAAGATATGCCTTGAAATACATCCACAGGTACACCTCCAATTGACTCAAATGATGTCAATTAGCCTATCAGAAGCTTCTAAAGCCATGACATCATTTTCTGGAATTTTCCAAGCTGTTTAAAGGCACAGTCAACTTAGTGTATGTAAAGGTCTGACCCACTGGAATTGTGATACAGTGAAATAATCTGTCTGTAAACAATTGTTGGAAAAATTACTTGTGTCATGCACAAAGTATATGTCCTAACCGACTTGCCAAAACTATAGTTTGTTAACAAGAAATTTGTGGAGAGGTTGAAAAACGAGTTTTAATGACTCCAACCTAAGTGTATGTAAACTTCCGACTTCAACTGTAGGAGACCATGACAACAGCTTTATGTCAACAGCTTTAGGGTACAGAAAACACACACACACACTGCTCCCCAATCATGTAAGAAAAAGGACACTGTCTCTCGGGAATATGAAAATGAAACAACATACAAGAAAAATAAAGAATCCTCACCCTTCTATCCTTCAGAGATGGAAAGGATGAACAGAAGAGGGGGATAAACAGAAGAGGGGGAAGAACAGAAGAGGGGGATGAACAGAAGAGGGGGATAAACAGAAGAGGGGGTTGAACAAAAGAGGGGGATAAAGGGGGAGGGATAAACAAGTGTGTTTCGTTAAGGTCTTGGGGCCGGAAAACAAACATCCAAACAGCAGCCCTAATTGGTCAAAGGAGCTGCTGTCTCTAACAAGCTGTTCATTAACTGCAGTTTCACTCAGCACACACACACGCACAAACACACACAAATGCACGCACACACACTCACTCTCTCTTCTATCCACTGCTTGGTGTGTTTACCTTAAGTTAGTCAACAGCAACTCCAACTGAGGTTGCACACAAAACATCACTGGGGCCGAGCTCCCTGCCGTCCAGGACCTCTGCATCACTGGGGCCGAGCTCCCTGCCATCCAGGACCTCTACATCACCGGGGCCGAGCTCCCTGCCATCCAGGACCTCTACATCACCGGGGCCGAGCTCCCTGCCATCCAGGACCTCTACATCACCGGGGCCGAGCTCCCTGCCATCCAGGACCTCTACATCACCGGGGCCGAGCTCCCTGCCATCCAGGACCTCTATACCAGGCTGTGTCAAAGGAAGGCCCTAAAAATTTTCTAAGACTCCAGCCACCAAAGTCATTGACTGTTCTCTCTGCTACCGCACAGCAAGCGATACCGGAGCGCCATGTCTGGGACCAAAAGGCTCCTGAACAGTGTCTACCTCAAGCCATAAGACTGCTGAACAGTTAATCAAATAGCTACCCTGACAATTTGCAATGACCCTGTTTTTATTTCCACTGACTCTCTTGCACACTCATTGGATTCTACCCACACACTCACACATACAGTGGCTTGCAAAAGTATTCACCCCCCTTGGCATTTTTCCTATTTTGTTGCCTTACAACCTGGAAGTAAAATTGATTTTTTTGGGGGTTTGTATCATTTGATTTACACAACATGCCTACCACTTTGAAGATGCAAAATATTTTTCATTGTGAAACAAACAAGAAATAAGACAACAAAACAGAAAGCTTGAGCGTGCATAACTATTCACCCCCCCCCAAAGTCAATACTTTGTAGAGCCACCTTTTGCAGCAATTACAGCTGCAAGTCTCTTGGGGTATGTCTCTATAAGCTTGGAACATCTAGCCACTGGGATTTTTTCCCATTCTTCAAGGCAAAACTGCTCCAGCTCCTTCAAGTTGGATGGGTTCCGCTGGTGTACAGCAATCTTTAAGTCATACCACAGATTCTCAATTGGATTGAGGTCTGGGCTTTGACTAGGCCATTCCAAGACATTTAAATGTTTCCCCTTAAACCACTCAATTGTTGCTTTATCAGTATGCTTAGGGTCATTGTCCTGCTGGAAGGTGAACCTCCGTCCCAGTCTCAAATCTCTGGAAGAGTGAAACATTTTCCCTCAAGAATTTCCCTGTATTTAGCACCATTCATCATTCCTTCAATTCTGACCAGTTTCCCAGTCCCTGCCGATGAAAAACATCCCCACAGCATGATGCTGCCACCACCATGCTTCACTGTGGGGATGGTGTTCTCGGGGTAATGAGAGGTGTTGGGTTTGCTCCAGACATAGCGTTTTCCTTGATGGCCAAAAAGCTCAATTTTAGTCTCATCTGACCAGAGTACCTTCTTCCATATGTTTGGGGAGTCTCCCACATGGCTTTTGGTGAATACCAAACGTGTTTGCTTATTTCTTTCTTTAAGCAATGACTTTTTTCTGGCCACTCTTCCATAAAACCCAGCTCTGTGGAGTGTACGGCTTAAAGTGATCCTATGGACAGATACTCCAATCTCCGCTGTGGAGCTTTGCAGCTCCTTCAGGGTTATCTTTGGTCTCTTTGTTGCCTCTCTGATTAATGCCCTCCTTGCCTGGTCCGTGAGTTTTGGTGGGCGGCCCTCTCTTGGCAGGTTTGTTGTGGTGCCATATTCTTTCAATTTTTTAGTAATGGATTTAATGGTGCTCCGTGGGATGTTCAAAGTTTCTGATCTTTTTTTATAACCCAACCCTGATCTGTACTTCTTCACAACTTTGTGCCTGACCTGTTTGGAGAGCTCCTTGGTCTTCATGGTGCCGCTTGCTTGGTGGTGCCCCTTGCTTAGTGGTGTTGCCTTTCAGAACAGGTGTATATAGACTGAGATCATGTGACAGATCATGTGACACTTAGATTGCACACAGGTGGATTATGTGACTTCTGAAGGTAATTGGTTGCACCAGATCTTATTAAGGGGCTTCATAGCAAAGGGGGTGAATACATATGCACGCACCACTTTTCCGTTATTTATTTTTTAGAATTTTTGGAAACAAGTTTTGTTCTTCATTTCACTTCACCAATTTGGTCTATTTTGTGTATGCCCATTAGAAGACTAGCTCTTAGGAAACTTTGCAGTATTTTGTTTTTTTATTTATTATTTTTTACATTATTAGCTCAAACAGTTTTTTGCATCATTACATACAGCCGGCTGACCCAAAACATCGCCGGCGGAGGAGAGGCACTCAGAGCGGCCTGCTGGTCCGACTTAGGAGGCGCGCACACCACACCACCCACCGAGTATTCTACTCGCTAATCATCAATCTTTGGTTAACAATGTCGACGAACTACGGGCAAGGATTTCTTTCCAGAGAGACATCAAGGCCTGTAACATACTCTGTTTCACGGAAACATGGCTCTCTTGGGATATTCTGTCGAAATCGGTCCAGCCAGATGGATTCTCAGTTCATCGCGCAGACAGGAATAAATATCTCTCCGGGAAGCAGAAGGGCGGAGGTGTGTGTTTCAGGATTAACGACTCATGGTGTAATTGTAGTAACATAGAGGAACTCGAGTCCTTCTGTTCACCCGACCTAGAAATTCTCACAATCAAATGCCGACCGTATTATCTCCCAAGAGAATTCTCTTCGGTTATAGTCACGGCCGTGTATATCCCCCCTCAAGCCGATACCACGACGGCCCTCAAAGAACTTCACTGGACCTTATGCAAACTGGAAACCACATATCCTGAGGCTGCATTTATTGTAACCGGGGATTTTAACAAAGCAAATTTGAGGACTAGGCTGCCGAAGTTCTATCAACATATCGACTGTTGTACTCGCGCTGCTAAAATCCTTGACCATTGCTATTCAAACTTCCGGGATGGTTATAAGGCCCTCCCCCTCCCTCCTTTCGGCAAATCTGACCACGACTCCATTTTGCTTCTCCCTTCCTATAGGCAGAAACTCAAACAGGAAGTACCCGTGCTAAGGGCTATTCAACGCTGGTCTGACCAATCGGAGTCCACGCTTCAAGCTTGTTTTGATCACGCGGACTACCAAGGACTGTGGCCTCTCCTTCTCCATGGCCGACGTGATTAAGACATTTAAGCATGTTAACCCCCGCAAGGCTGCCGTCCCAGACGGCATCCCTAGCCGCGTCCTCAGAGCATGCGCAGACCAGCTGGCTGGTGTGGTCATGTACATATTCAATCTCTCCCTTTCCCAGTCTGCTGTTCCCACATGCTTCAAGATGGCCACCATTGTTCCTGTACCCAAGAAAGCAAAGGTAACTGATTAAATGACTATCGCCCTATAGCACTCACCTCTGTCATCATGAAGTGCTTTGAGAGACTAGTCAAGGATCATATCACCTCTACCTTACCTGTCACCCTAGACCCACTTCAATTTGCTTACCGCCCCAATAGATCCACAGACGATGCAATTGCCATCACACTGCACACTGCCCTATCCCATCTGGACAAGAGGAATACCTATGCAAGAATGCTGTTCATTGACTATAGCTCAGCATTCAACACCATAGTACCCTCCAAGCTCATCATTAAGCTTGAGGCCCTGGGTCTGAAACCCGCCCTGTGCAACTGGGTCCTGGACTTCCTGACGGGCCGCCCCCCAGGTGGTGAAGGTAGGAAACAACATCTCCAGTTCGCTGATCCTCAACAATGGGGCCCCACAAGGGTGCGTGCTCAGCCCCCTCCTGTACTCCCTGTTCACCCATGACTGCGTGGCCAAGCACGCCTCCAACTCAATCATCAAGTTTGCAGACGACACAACAGTAGTAGGCTTGATTACCAACAATGACGAGACCGCCTACAGGGAGGAGGTGAGGGCTATGGGAGTGTGGTGCCAGGAAAATAACCTCTCACTCAACATCAACAAAACAAAGGAGATGATCGTGGACTTCAGGAAACAGCAGAGGGTGCACCCCCCTATCCACATCGACGGGACCGCAGTGGAGAAGGTGGAAAGTTTTAAGTTCCTTGGCGTACACATCACCGACAAACTGAAATGGTCCACCCACGCAGACAGTGTGGTGAAGAAGGCGCAACAGAGCCTCTTCAACCTCAGGAGGCTGAAGAAATTTGGCTTATCACCTAAAACCCTCACAAACTTTTACAGATGCACAATTGAGAGCATCCTGTCGGGCTGTATCACCGCCTGGTACGGCAACTGCACCGCCCACAACCGCAGGGCTCTCCAAAGGGTGGTACGGTCTGCCGACTACCCGCCCTCCAAGATACATACAGCACCCGATGTCACAGGAAGGCCAAAAAGATAATCAAGGACATCAACCACCTGAGCCACTGCCTGTTCACTCTGCTATCATCCAGAAGGCGAGATCAGTACAGGTGCATCAAAGCTGGGACCGAGAGATTGAAAAACAGCTTCAATCTCAAGGCCATCAGACTGTTAAATGGCCATCACTAGCACATTAGAGGCTGCTGCTGCCTATTGAAATCACTGGCCACTTTAAGAAATGGAACACTAGTCACTTTAATAATGTTTACATATCTTGCACTACTCATCTCATATGTATATACTGCATTCTATTCTATAATATTCTTCTGTATCTTAGTCCATGCCGCTCTGTCATTGCTGTCATTGCTTGTCCATATACAGTGAGGGAAAAAAGTATTTGCTGATTTTGTACGTTTTCCCACTGACAAAGAAATGATCAGTCTATAATTTTAATGGTATTTTTATTTGAACAGTGAGAGACAGAATAACAACAACAAAATCCAGAAAAACGCATGTCAAAAATGTTATAAATTGATTTGAATTTTAATGAGGGAAATAAGTATTTGACCCCTTCTCAATCAGAAAGATTTCTGGCTCCCAGGTGTCTTTTATACAGGTAACGAGCTGAGATTAGGAGCACACTCTTAAAGGGAGTGCTCCTAATCTCAGCTTGTTACCTGTATAAAAAACACCTGTCCACAGAAGCAATCAATCAATCAGATTCCAAACTCTCCACAATGGCCAAGACCAAGAACTCTCCAAGGATGTCAGGGACAAGATTGTAGACCTACAGAAGGCTGGAATGGGCTACAAGACCATCACCAAGCAGCTTGGTGAGAAGGTGACAACAGTTGGTGCGATTATTCGCAAATGGAAGAAACACAAAATAACTGTCAATCTCCCTCGGCCTGGGGCTCCATGCAAGATCTCACCTCGTGGAGTTGCAATGATCATGAGAACGGAGAGAAATCAGCCCAGAACTACACTGGAGGATCTTGTCAATGATCTCAAGGCAGCTGGGACCATAGTCACCAAGAAAACAATTGGTAACTCATTACGCCGTGAAGGACTGAAATCCTGCAGCGCCCGCAAGGTCCCCCTGCTCAAGAAAGCACATATACAGTGGGGGAAAAAAGTATTTAGTCAGCCACCAATTGTGCAAGTTCTCCCACTTAAAAAGATGAGAGAGGCCTGTCATTTTCATCGTAGGTACACGTCAACTATGACAGACAAATTGAGAAAAAAAAATCCAGAAAATCACATTGTAGGATTTTTAATGAATTTATTTGCAAATTATGGTGGAAAATAAGTATTTGGTCACCTACAAACAAGCAAGATTTCTGGCTCTCACAGACTTGTAACTTCTTCTTTAAGAGGCTCCTCTGTCCTCCACTCGTTACCTGTATTAATGGCACCTGTTTGAACTTGTTATCAGTATAAAAGACACCTGTCCACAACCTCAAACAGTCACACTCCAAACTCCACTATGGCCAAGACCAAAGAGCTGTCAAAGGACACCATAAACAAAATTGTAGACCTGCACCAGGCTGGGAAGACTGAATCTGCAATAGGTAAGCAGCTTGGTTTGAAAAAATCAACTGTGGGAGCAATTATTAGGAAATGGAAGACATACAAGACCACTGATAATCTCCCTCGATCTGGGGCTCCACGCAAGATCTCACCCCGTGGGGTCAAAATGATCACAAGAACGGTGAGCAAAAATCCCAGAACCACACGGGGGGACCTAGTGAATGACCTGCAGAGAGCTGGGACCAAAGTAACAAAGCCTACCATCAGTAACACACTACGCCGCCAGGGACTCAAATCCTGCAGTGCCAGACGTGTCCCCCTGCTTAAGCCAGTACATGTCCAGGCCCGTCTGAAGTTTGCTAGAGTGCATTTGGATGATCCAGAAGAGGATTGGGAGAATGTCATATGGTCAGATGAAACCAAAATATAACTTTTTGGTAAAAACTCAACTCGTCGTGTTTGGAGGACTAAGAATGCTGAGTTGCATCCAAAGAACACCATACCTACTGTGAAGCATGGGGGTGGAAACATCATGCTTTGGGGCTGTTTTTCTGCAAAGGGACCAGGACGACTGATCCGTGTAAAGGAAAGAATGAATGGGGCCATGTATCATGAGATTTTGAGTGAAAACCTCCTTCCATCAGCAAGGGCATTGAAGATGAAACGTGGCTGGGTCTTTCAGCATGACAATGATCCCAAACACACCGCCCGGGCAACGAAGGAGTGGCTTCATAAGAAGCATTTCAAGGTCCTGGAGTGGCCTAGCCAGTATCCAGATCTCAACCCCATAGAAAATCTTTGGAGGGAGTTGAAAGTCAGTGTTGCCCAGCGACAGCCCCAAAACATCACTGCTCTAGAGGAGATCTGCATGGAGGAATGGGCCAAAATACCAGCAACAGTGTGTGAAAACCTTGTGAAGACTTAAAGAAAACGTTTGACCTGTGTCATTGCCAACAAAGGGTATATAAAAAAGTATTGAGAAACTTTTGATATTGACCAAATACTTATTTTCCACCATAATTTGCAAATAAATTCATTAAAAATCCTACAATGTGATTTTCGGGATATTTTTTTCTCCTTTTGTCTGTCATAGTTGACGTGTACCTATGATGAAAATTACAGGCCTCTCTCATATTTTTAAGTGGGAGAACTTGCACAATTGGTGGCTGACTAAATACTTTTTTTCCCCACTGTACATGCCTGTCTAAATTTTGCCAATGAACATCTTAATGATTCAGAGGAGAACTGGGTTACAGTGTTGTGGTCAGATGAGACCAAAATGGAGCTCTTTGGCATCAACTCAACTCACCGTGTTTGGAGGAGGAGGAATGCTGCCTATGACCCCAAGAACACCATCCCCATCGTCAAACATGGAGTTGAAAACATTTTGCTTTGGGGGTGTTTTTCTGCTAAGGGGACAGGACAACTTCACCGCATCAAAGGGACGATGGACGGGGCCATGTACCGTCAAATCTTGGGTGAGAACCTCCTTCCCTCAGCCAGGGCATTGAAAATGGGTCATGGATGGGTATTCCAGCATGACAATGACCCAAAACACACGGCCAAGGCAACAAAGGAGTGGCTCAAGAAGAAGAACATTAAGGTCCTGGAGTGGCCTAGCCAGTCTACAGACCTTAATCCCATAGAAAATCTGTGGAGGGAGCTGAAGGTTCGAGTTGCCAAACGTCAGCCTCGAAACCTTAATGACTTGGAGAAGATCTGCAAAGAGGAGTGGGACAAAATCCTTCCTGAGATGTGTGCAAACCTGGTGGCCAACTACAAGAAACGTCTGACCTCTGTGATTGCCATCAAGGGTTTTGCCACCAAGCACTAAGTCATGTTTTGCAGAGGGGTCAAATATTTATTTCCCTCATTATAATGCAAATCAATTTCTAACATTTTATACATGCGTTTTTCTGGATTTTGTTGTTGTTATTCTGTCTCTCACTGTTCAAATAAACCTACCATTAAAAATTATAGACTGATCATTTCTTTGTCAGTGGGCAAACTTACAAAATCAGCAGGGGATCAAATACTTTTTTCCCTCACTGTATTTGATCCCCAGCTGATTTTGTACGTTTGCCCACTGACTCTATAATTTTAATGGTAGGTTATTATAAATTGATTTGCATTTTAATGAGGGAAATAAGTATTTGACCCCTCTGCAAAACATGACTTAGTACTTGGTGGCAAAACCCTTGTTGGCAATCACAGAGGTCAGACGTTTCTTGTAGTTGGCCACCAGGTTTGCACACATCTCAGGAGGGATTTTGTCCCACTCCTCTTTGCAGATCTTCTCCAAGTCATTAAGGTTTTGAGGCTGACGTTTGGCAACTCGAACCTTCAGCTCCCTCCACAGATTTTCTATGGGATTAAGGTCTGTAGACTGGCTAGGCCACTCCAGGACCTTAATGTTCTTCTTCTTGAGCCACTCCTTTGTTGCCTTGGCCGTGTGTTTTGGGTCATTGTCATGCTGGAATACCCATCCATGACCCATTTTCAATGCCCTGGCTGAGGGAAGGAGGTTCTCACCCAAGATTTGACGGTACATGGCCCCGTCCATCGTCCCTTTGATGCGGTGAAGTTGTCCTGTCCCCTTAGCAGAAAAACACCCCCAAAGCAAAATGTTTTCAACTCCATGTTTGACGGTGGGGATGGTGTTCTTGGGGTCATAGGCAGCATTCCTCCTCCTCCAAACACAGTGAGTTGAGTTGATGCCAAAGAGCTCCATTTTGGTCTCATCTGACCACAACACTTTCACCCAGTTCTCCTCTGAATCATTCAGCTGTTCATTGGCAAACTTCAGACGGGCCTGTATATGTGCTTTCTTGAGCAGGGGGACCTTGTGGACACTGCAGGATTTCAGTCATTCATGGCGTAGTGTGTTACCAATTGTTTTCTTGGTGACTATGGTCCTAGCTGCCTTGAGATCATTGACAAGATCCTCATGTGTAGTTCTGAGCTGATTCCTCACCGTTCTCATGATCATTGCAACTCCACAAGGTGAGATCTTGCATGGAGCTCCAGGCCGAGGGAGATTGACAGTTATTTTGTGTTTCTTCCATTTGCGAATAATCGCACCAACTGTTGTCACCTTCTCACCAAGCTGCTTGGCGATGGTCTTGTAGCCCTTTCCAGCCTTGTGTAGGTCTACAATCTTGTCCCTGACATCCTTGGAGAGCTCTTTGGTCTTGGCCATGGTGGAGAGTTTGGAATCTGATTGATTGATTGCTTCTGTGGACAGGTGTCTTTTATACACTGTATATTCTTAAATCCCATTCCTTACCTTTTTGTGTGTATTGGGTATATGTTGTGTAATTGTTAGATATTACTGCACTGTCGTAGCTAGAAGCATAAGCATTCCGCTACACCCGCTATAACATCTGCTAAACACGTGTATGTAACAAATAACATTTGATTTGGTTTGATTTGAACACACACACATATTGACGACACAGACACTCACATACACACACTTTCACACTATCTATCCTGATTGCCAAGTCACTTTTACCCCTACCTACATGTACAGTACCAGTCAAAAGTTTGGACACACCTACTCATTCAAGGTTTTTTTTTCTTCTTTTTTTTCTACATTGTAGAATAATAGTGAAGACATCAAAACTATGAAATAACACATATGGAATCATGTAGTAACAGAAAAAGTATATTTTAGATTCTTCAAAGTAGCCACCTTTGCCTTGATGACAGCTTTGCACACTCTTGGCATTCTCTCAATCAGCTTCACCTGGAATGCTTTTCCAACAGTCTTGAAGGAGTTCCCACATATGCTGAGCACTTGTTTGCAGCTTTTCCTTCACTCTGTGGTCCAACTCATCCCAAACCATCTCAATTGGGTTGAGATCGGGGGATTGTGGAGGCCAGGTCATCTGATGCAGCACTCCATCACTCTCCTTCTTGGTCAAATAGCCCTTACACAGCCTGGAGGTATGTTGGGTCATTGTCCTGTTGAAAAACAAATGATAGTCCCACAAAGCGCAACCCAGATGGGATGGCGTATCGCTGCAGAATGCTGTGGTAGCCATGCTGGTTAAGTGTGCCTTGAATTCTAAATAAATCACAGACAGTGTCACCAGCAAAGCATTCCCACACCATCACACCTCCTCCTCCATGCTTCACGGCGGGAACCACACATGCAGAGATCATCCGTTCACCTACTCCGCGTCTCACAAAGACACGGCAGTTGGAACCAAAAATCTCCAATTTGGACTCATCAGACCAAAGGACAGATTTCCACTGGTCTAATGTCCATTGCTCATGTTTTTTGGCCAAGCAAGTCTGTTCTTCTTATTGGTGTCCTTTAGTAGTGGATTCTTTGCAGCAATTCGACCATGAAGGCCTGATTCACACAGTCTCCTCTGAACAGTTGATTTTCAGATGTGTCTTTTACTTGAACTCTGTGAAGCATTTTTTTGGGCTGCAATTTCTAAGGCTGGTAACTCTAATTAACTTATCCTCTGCAGCAGAGGTAACTCTGGGTCTTCCTTTCCTGTGGCGGTCCTCATGAGAGCCAGTTTCATCATACCGCTTGATGGTTTTTGCGACTGCAGTTGAAGAAACGTTCAAAGTTCTTGAAATGTTCCGTATTGACTGACCTTCATGTCTTAAAGTAATGATGGACTGTCATTTCTCTTTGCTTATTTGAGCTGTTCTTGCCATAATATGGACTTGGTCTTTTACCAAATAGGGCTATCTTCTGTATACCCCCCTTACCTTGTCACAACACAACTGATAGGCTCAAATTCAACATATTAACTTTTAAAAAGGCACACCTGTTAATTGAAATGCATTCCAGGTGACTACCTCATGAAGCTGGTTGAGAGAATGCCAAGAGTGTGCAAAGCTGTCATCAAGGCAAAGGGTGGCTACTTTAAAGAATCTCAAATAGAAAATAAATTTTGATTTGTTTAACACTTTTTTGGTTACTACATGATTCCATATGTGTTATTTCATAGTCTTGATGTCTTCACTTTTATTCTACAACGTAGAAAATAGTAAAAATAAAGACAAATCCTGGAATGAGTAGGTGTGTCCAAACTTTTGACTGGTACTGTACATATTACCTCAATTACCTCAACTACCTTGTACCCCTGCACATTGTCACGATCGTCTATGAAGTAGGACCAAAGCGCAGCGTTGGTAGCGAACATATTGACTTTAATGCAATACACGAGAATACAAAACAAAACACGATCATGAAGTCCTCAGTGACAACGACTGAACATAGAACAAAAACCCACAACCCCAAGGTGAACAATGACAGTTTAAATATGGCTCCCAATCAGAGATAACGAGCCGACAGCTGACACTCGTTACCACTGATTAGGAGTCACTGGACCAAACAATGAAACAACCAATAACAACCCAACTAATCCCCAAACACAACAAAAATGAACACACCCTGGCTCAATAATACAAAGTCCCGGAGCCAGAGCGTGACAGTACCCCCCCCTAAAGGCGCGGACTGCGACCGCGCCTCAAAGAACCCAAATAGGGGAGGACTGGGTGGGTGTTGCTCCTCGGAGGCGGCTCCGGCTCTGGCTCCGGGCTTGACCACCATCCTACATCCATCCCCCCGTAATGGCCCCGGTCCGATCCCACCCAGCTGGCTGGATCCGGACTGATGACGCGCACCCCTAGCTTGGCGCGTGAGGCAGGGATGGACCGGACCTGGCTGACGATACGCATCCTCGGCTTGGTGCGTGGAGCCGGAACGGACCTCCTCAGGCTGACGACTCGCCTCCCTGGCTTGGTGCGCGTAGCAGGAATAGGCTGAACCAGGTTGACGACTCGCCCCCTTGGTTTGGTGCGAGTAGCCGGAACGAGCTGACCCAGGTTGACGACTCGCACCCTTAGCCTGGTGCGAGTGGCAGGAACAGTCCGGGTTGGGCCGGCGACGCACACCGTAGTTTTGATGCGTGGAGCAGGAACCGGCCGGGCTGGGCTGGCGACGCACCCCTTTGGCTTGGTGCGTAGAGCAGGGACAGGCCGGGCTGGGCTGGCGACGCGCACCATTGGCTTGGTGCGGGGAGCAGGGACAGGTCGAGCTGGCCTAGCGACGCACACCGTTGGCTTGGTGTGGGGAGCAGGCACGGGCCGGACAGGGCCGACGAAACGCACCACAGACTTGGTGCAGGGAGCAGGAACAGACCGAGTCGGGCTGGCGGCGCGCACCACAGGCTCCATGCGAGGAACAGGAACAGACAGGACCGCACTGAGGACACACACCCCTGGCCCTACACGGGGATCAGGAACGGGCCGGACCGGACTGGTAACACACCCCAGTACCCTTCGCCGTGCCTCCACACCTTCCTTCCCCTTCGTGACCAGTGGCCCCCTTAACTTGGCGGCCTTTTCTGCCAACCTACTGCACTCCTCTAACCCGTACTCCTGCTGCCCCGACGTCGTGAGCCCCCCCCTAAAAAATTTCTGGGGGTCTCTCCTCTCGGTGGACCAGGCCTCTATAGTCCTCTCCCAACCTTCGCTCTTCTGTCTCCACCACTCGTCATCCAACTCCTGGAAACGCTGCTTGGTCTCGTTGTGGTGGGTTTTTCTGTCACGATCGTCTATGAAGTAGGACCAAAGCGCAGCGTTGGTAGCGAACATATTGACTTTAATGCAATACACGAGAATACAAAACAAAACACGATCATGAAGTCCTCAGTGACAACGACTGAACATAGAACAAAAACCCACAACCCCAAGGTGAACAATGACAGTTTAAATATGGCTCCCAATCAGAGATAACGAGCCGACAGCTGACACTCGTTACCACTGATTGGGAGTCACTGGACCAAACAATGAAACAACCAATAACAACCCAACTAATCCCCAAACACAACAAAAATGAACACACCCTGGCTCAATAATACAAAGTCCCGGAGCCAGAGCGTGACACACATTGACTCGGTACCGGTACTCCTTGTATATAGCCTCGTTATTGTTATTTTATTGTGCTACTATTTCCTTTTAAATTTTTTGCTAATTTCTCATTATTATTAACTATGCATTGTTGGGAAAGGGCTTGTAAGTAAGCATTTCACAGTCAAATCTACACTTGTCTTCGGCGCATGTGACAAATAATTTTTTCATTTTATTTTAAACAAAGTGATACACATAAAAACAAACACACACACACACACCATGTTGCTTCAATATTCAGCCTGTTGAGTGGCCTCGGGCATGGCTCTGCCTGCCACCTGGCCACAGCATGCGGAGGTTACTGTTCTACATTTTACACACACATACACTCTCAGGAGTATGCACTTACACAACGTGTGTCAGTGTTAAGGTTTGCAGCGTGTGTGTGTGTGTGCACACGCTCATGTGTGATCTCTCACCACCTCTTTCCGCTTCTGACTTCATTTGCATAATCTGCATAACGAGCCTGGTTGTAATTGGCCGTGGCCAGGTATAGGAGATCATGTGGTTTAGTAGGAGATGATAATGAATCACACTAATTGGCCTGAACATAACAAGCTGCTCCACTACATCTACCTCCCATCTGGAGAGGAGGAGGAAGGGTGGGAGGGAGCAGGGAGGGGGGAGGGGAACGAAGAGGGGAAAAAGGGAGGAGAAGTGAGAGAGGATGAGACAGGAGGGGAGGGAAAGAGGAAGGGAGAGGGGGAAGTAGGTAGGAAGGGAAGAAAGAAAGGACAAGGGGAGGGAGCTGGATGGAGAAAGGAGACGAGATGAGAGAGGAAGGGAAAGGGAGAGAAGAGAATAGAATGGATCTCTCTAATGTTCTACTGTTGTCATGCAGAAACATCTAGCTGTATGAAGACTATATAATACAGGGATCAATCTTCTCCATCTCTCTCCCTCTTCATATTTATTTTATTTTATTTCACCTTTATTTAACCAGGTAAGCCAGTTGAGAACAAGTTCTCATTTACAACTGCGACCTGGCATCTAACTCTTACTTAATTTCTCTCTATCTCTCTCTCCTTCATCTCACCCACACTCCTTCATTCCCTCAATCTCTATGTGTGTGTGTGTGTGTGTGTGTGTGTGTGTGTGTGTGTGTGTGTGTGTGTGTGTGTGTATGTGTATGTGTATGTGTGTGTGTGTGTGTGTGTGTGTGTGTGTGTGCCTGTATGTGAATGAGTGTGTGTGACACTGCCACTGTATCTGCTGCACAGATGGCAGAGGTAAGTAACCCTTTCACACAAACAAAGAAAGGTAATTCTCTCTATATATAGGACATGAACAGTACACTTCAAAAGCAGAGCAAACACACACACTCCTCCCCTTTCTCCTCCCTTGGGGGGTGGTGGGGGGGGCAGGGTAATAAACAGGATTATAGCTCATATAACAGCAGTGTGTGTGGCAGTGTGTGTGTGCTGGCTGAAGATAAACAGCACAAGCACCTCTCTATCTCTCGCTCTCTCTGCATGGTTTCCCTTAGTAATTGCTACAGTGGCTCAGGCATTTCTCTGTTCTTGGCTGGCTTAGTTAGACTGCATCTCAGTAGCCTAACATGACATCCCTTTCTTCTTTTCTTTCATCTCTCTCTAAAGGTTACACTACTCTCTCTCTGGCTCTCTTTCCTCTCTCCCTCTCTCTCTGGCTCTCTTTCCTCAATCTCTCTTTTTGTGTCTCTATATCTCTCACAATGTCGCAGCTGCCAGTGTTGAATGATGAGGGGAAAACAGAGAAAGGAGGAAAAGGAGAGGAATAGAGAATGGACAGAGAAAAAGTCAGATTAGAGAGAGAGAGAAATAGAGAGAGCTTGATGTCATTTTCCGAATCAATGATGTAGTGTATCTTGCTCCCTTGCTGTAGGCTAGGTTAATGTGTGTGTGTCCATATTTGTGCATGTCTGTATGTATGAGGGGTGATAAAGGCCATAAATGAACCGAAGGGGGCTACTGAACACCTTACTAACCCCTTGTTGGACTTGTGAACGCCTGAACGCATATTAAAAAAATTATTATTATATGCATGAATGCGGATATGCGTGAACATGTCATTCTTTTTATATTTTTTATATATAATTTTTTACAATTTCAATAAATGAATTGAAGAAAGTCCATCCAATACATCGTGCCACAGTCTAGAACTGGCCCTTTCTATTTTTGTCACCACCACACACTTCAAATGTGAAGGGGTGTGTGTGTGTGTGTGTGTGTGTGTGTGTGTGTGTGTGTGTGTGTGTGTGTGTGTGTGTGTGTGTGTGTGTGTGTGTGTGTGTAGCAGGATTTGGAATCAGACGGGGGACACCGGAGAGTCTCAGCCATGTTTTCACTCAAGATACGGACTTGATAAGATACAGTGGCTTGCGAAAGTATTCACCCCCCTTGACATTTTTCATATTTTGTCGCCTTAAAACCTGGAATTAAAATTGATATTTTTGGGGTTTGTATCATTTGATTTACACGACATGCCTACCACTTTGAAGATGCAAAATATTTTTCATTGTGAAACAAACAAGAAATAAGACAACAAAACAGAAAACTTGAACAAAAAATAACATAACTATTCACCCCCCCCAAAGTCAATACTTTGTAGAGCCACCGTTTGCAGCAATTACAGCTGCAAGTCTCTTGGGGTATGTCTCTATAAGCTTGACACATCTAGCCACTGCTGCAGCTCCTTCAAGTTGGATGGGTTCCGCTTGTGTACAGCAATCTTTAAGTCATACCACAGATTCTCAATTGGATTGAGGTCTGGGCTTTGACTAGGCCATTCCAAGACATTTAAATGTTTCCCCTTAAACCACTCAATTGTTGCTTTATCAGTATGCTTAGGGTCATTGTCCTGCTGGAAGGTGAACCTCCGTCCCAGTCTCAAATCTCTGGAAGAGTGAAACATTTTCCCTCAAGAATTTCCCTGTATTTAGCGCCATCCATCATTCCTTCAATTCTGACCAGTTTCCCAGTCCCTGCCAATTAAAAACATCCCCACAGCATGATGCTGCCACCACCATGCTTCACTGTGGGGATGGTGCTCTCGGGGTGATGAGAGGTGTTGGGTTTGCGCCAGACATACCATTTTCCTTGATGGCCAAAAAGCTCAATTTTAGTCTAATCTGACCAGAGTACCTTCTTCCATATGTTTGGGGAGTCTCCCACATGGCTTTTGGCAAACACCAAACGTGTTTGCTTATTTTTTTATTTAAGCAATGGCTTTTTTCTGGCCACTCTTCCGTAAAGCCCAGCTCTGTGGAGTGTATGGTTTAAAGTAGTCCTATGGACAGATACTCCAATCTCCGCTGTGGAGCTTTGCAGCTCCTTCAGGGTTATCTTTGGTCTCTTCATTGCCTCTCTGATTAATGCCCTCCTTGCCTGGTCCGTGAGTTTTGGTGGCCACTCTCTTGGCAGGTTTGTTGTGGTGTCATATTCTTTCAATTTTTTTATAATGGATTTAATGGTGCTCCGTGGGATGTTCAAAGTTTCTGATATTTTTTTATAACCCAACCCTGATCTGAACTTCTCCACAACTTTGTCCCTGACCTGTTTGGAGAGCTCCTTGGTGTTCATGGTGCCGCTTGCTGTCACGGATTTGGCCGAGGCTGCCCCTTCTCCTTGCTCGGGCAGGCTGCGGCGTTCGTCGTCACCGGAATACGAGCTACTGCCGATCTATGTTATATGTGTCTATGTTGCACCTGTTGTCTATGTCACACACCTGTTACCCATTTGTGTAATCACGCCTACCCTATTTAACCCAGGTGCTCCCAATGTGTCTTGTGCGTGGTAGTTTTTCGTTTCGTGTGTTGTTTGGTGAGCGGGTTAGTTCCTTCCTGCGTGAAGGTATTGCTGTGTTATTTTCCTTACTTAAGTTCAGTAAAGTACGTTTCCTCGAGTTCTCTGTCCTGCGCCTGACTTCGATCCACCGCATTACACTGACACTCGTTACAGAACCACGCACCATCTATGGAGTCAGCAGGTACAGCTCGCCAGTCCGAATCTATGGAGGAACGTTTTGGAGAGGGTGATGTACACGATGGACCGTTGGGAGAGAGGTGGCCTTCCCACACCTCCTCCAACCACTCTACCACCCATACCACAGTCCACCTCTTCTCCACCTGGGCCCAGTGGGATTCGGCTCTCGCTCCCGAGGGCATATGACGGTACACCAGCCGGGTGTCAGGGTTTCCTGCTCCAGGTAGAGCTCTACCTGGCAACCATCCACCCGGCGCCCTCGGGATACGAGAGCATGTCCGCCCTCATCTCCTGTCTGTCGCGGAAGGCGCTCGAGTGGGCCAACGCCGAGTGGGGAGGAATTGACGCTGCATCGGTCCGCTACGAGGAGTTCACCCGCCACTTCCGGGCGGTATTCGATCATCCACCAGAGGGGAGAGCGGTGGGCGAGCGTCTGTTCCACCTACGACAGGAGAGGAGGAGCGCCCAGGATTTTGCGCTGGAGTTCAGGACATTGGCAGCTAGCGCCGGATGGAATGAGAGGGCCCTGATCGACCACTATCGGTGCAGCCTAAGGGAGGACGTTCGTCGGGAACTGGCCTGCAGGGATACCAATCTCAATCTGGACCAACTGGTGGAGATGTCCATCAGGCTGGATAACCTGTTGGAGACCCGTGGATGTTCTGATCAGGGCTCATTCATTCCATCCCCCAGCACCTCCGACTCTACCCCCATGGAGCTCGGAGGTGCTGCACTTAGGGAGACCAGGAGAGGGGCCGTCCCCTGCACCAACTGTGGCCGCAGAGGACACACTGCGGTTCGGTGCTGGGGAGGGTCCCCAGGGAGTCGAGGCAGTAAGCAGAGCACTGGTCGACCATCTCAGGTGAGTAGGCACCCGACTCACCCAGAGCTCCCTGTTGGTCAGTTGTTTATAGAGGTTGTGTTTCCGGAGTTTTCTCCTCATTCCCAGCATTAGGCGCTAGTAGTTTCAGGCGCAGCTGGGAATTTTATTGATCATCAATATTCTCTTAGGTTAGGGATTCCTACTGTTCGTGTTGATGTGCCTTTTCCTGTCCACGCATTAGATAGTCGCCCGCTAGGGTCAGGTCTAATCAGGGAGGTTACCGCACCACTCTCTATGAGGACGCAGGGGGGTCATGAGGAGAGGATTAGTCTCTATCTGATTGATTCTCCTGCGTATCCTGTGGTGTTGGGACTTCCCTGGTTAACCACTCATGATCCCACTATTTCCTGGCAACAGAGGGCTCTCAAGGGATGGTCCAGTCAACTAAATGGTAACACAGAATAACATACATACTTAATACATTAACAACAGGTCCCTAGCGGACTGACAACAACATGACTGCTTGTTACAAAAGAGGGAGAGGTAGAGAGACAGGGATAGAGACATTTAACGTTGGTACATTTAGAAACTACTCTCACTTATATTTCTCCTTTCCTTTGCACACAAACCACCGCCCGCTTGGAGTAAGAAATCATGAATGTATTTACGTGAGGTGCCGCTGTGTAGTTCTCTCTCTCGGAACCGGGCCGTCCTGGAAAGGGAGTTGGTCAGGCCTTCTGGAGGCTCGCTCGTAAGGCTCTGATTGTCCAACAGTTACAACAAGTCTTCTACTGTTGTGGTCCTCTGTAGTTGTCCAATGTCCGGTGACTTGTCATGTAGTCCTAAACAGAACTACAGAATGGGTTTTCCTTCCACTCGTTCTGGAAGATTGGTTCTGTGAAGATAAGCTAGCCAGCCGTGTCGATGGTTTCCCAGTGGGGTGATGAGAGTAGCTTAGTGGTATGGTTTGGATAGAAGTCGCTTTCGAAGATACCTTACTTAGGACAGCTAATCAGCCCAACCAGTGATTGTCCAGGAGGTGAGTTTATCTTCTTCACCTCGTGTTGCAATTCAAAGTTCCAACCATTTTAAACGTGCAGCTCCCGCTTTCACGTTTTCTGGTTTGATATGTTCATTCTTAACCCATAATTTTATACAGTTTGTTCAAAAGGGCGGTTCCGTTGGGCTGACACGCTCTCTGACCTCACTCAGGGGCGTGACTTGTCACTGTGCAAAGTTTATGTAAAACAATGATCTCTTATGGCTCCTAAAATCACATCCCTCTCTTAACAAAAATACTTTCATCATTTTTCATATTACATGCACAACGCATCGTATTGAAACTTCGCATATATAGGGGGTATCCTTTCCAAGTTACAGTATTTCCTTTATAACATTTTTAATGACATCACAAAATAACCAACAATATGACATTTGTTTTCTGTAGATCGCCTCTGACCATTCCCCACGTTCTCTGTTAGGAATATTGTTCCAGTATTCGCTTTTGAACGTATTAAAGTTTCAGCGGGGAAAAGTATCTGGAGACAAGCACATTCCTTTGTGAATGGGGCCTTCTGCCTTGATTTACAACCGGGGCGTGAGGTGTCAACCCGGCCCAGATCCCTCCTCCCTCTGTGGGTGAAAGGGGGTCTGGTTGAAGTTATTAATTGCAAACCTAGTCTGACCTATTTGGATCCTCACAGGACAGTCATGACAGCGGTATTATGTGTAGATTGATGAGGGGGAAAAAAACAATTTAATCCATTTTAGAATAAGGCTGTAACGTAACAAAATGTGGAAAAAGTCAAGGGGTCTGAATACTTTCCGAATGCACTGTATGTCTATAGCTTTGCTGCATGCAAAGACCAATTTAACCTTTTTTATTTAACCAGGTATTTCACCTTTATTCAACCAGATCGGTCTAATTTAGATGATACTTTCCGAATGCACTGTATATAAAATATATGCATCGAATCTTCCACCAACAGGTTTCTGTGCATGCCAATGCAGCACATAACCAATAAGCAAAGCATTAACATCGTTCCGATATACACCGGACCAGAGCCATTATTCGGTCCGGACTAACCAATTATGGGGCCCAGGGCAAGAACGTCTTTAACCAACTGTGGTTGAAAACTAAATCTAATTCGGAACACGGTAGTGGCATGTTGTAACTAATTGGGAGAAGCCCAGGTAAAATAGAGACACATATAGGCTAACTTGTGTTATCCAGACGAAGTGCAGGCCCAGCGCTGGGCTGTTTTGTGCGTCTCCGTGGCGGTAGTGACTATATCAGGGCCATGACCACCGGCCAAGCGCTCGGCCAAATTGATAACGGGACAGTCTCATCTCAATGCAACAACAGAAACTAATGAATTTACTTTAGGAAACTTTCTGAAAGGACATTGAAAGAATTAGCAAACTCACACACTCACACCCATCAAAAGGACGCATCAATCAAAGCCACCAGCGCATCTCAAACACACAACATCGAACCACATTTCTCCTTTCCTAAGAATGTTGGCTACCGCACGGCAAGCGGTACCGGAGTGCCAAGTCTAGGTCCAAAAGACTTCTCAACAGCTTCTACCCCCAAGCCATAAGACTCCTGAACAGCTAATCATGGCTACCCGGACTATTTGCACTGCCCCCCCACCCCATCCTTTTTACGCTGCTGCTACTCTGTTAAGTATTTATGCATAGTCACTTTAACTCTACCCACAACTAGCCGGTGCCCCCGCACATTGACTATGCAACGGTACCCCCCTGTATATATAGCCTCCCTACTGTCACTTTATTCTATTGTATATATAGCCTCCCTACTGTCACTTTATTTTTTACTTCTGCTCTTTTTTTTCTCAACACTTTTTTTGTTGTTGTTTTATTCTTACTTTTTTGTTTAAAATAAATGCACTGTTGGTTAAGGGCTGTAAGTAAGCATTTCACTGTAATGTCTGCACCTGTTGTATTCGGCGCATGTGACCAATAAAATTTGATTTGATTTGATATTAATTACCTATATAGGCCTATAGGATAATGCTAAAACAAAGTAGCCTATCAAATGAATTGACAAGGAAAGTTTCAAGGTGGATAGAGAGGCAGCTATGCAATAGTAGACATATGATGAAGATGAAATGTACAACCATTCGACATTTGAGTGTGGTTATGCTGATTGCTGACACCACATTTTAATTTGTATGTATGATAGGCCTGTGGATATTTTTTGTCTCTGTCTTGCATAGCACATGTTCAGGTGGTATGGCAGCATAGGCCTACGAATGATAGATTAATATATTATTAATTTCTAATTAACACATACAGTACCAGTCAAAAGTTTGGACACACCTACTCATTCAAGGGTTTTTCTTTATTTTTACTATTTTCTATATTGCAGAATAATAGTGAAGACATCAAAACTATGAAATAACACATATGGAATCATGTAGTAACCAAAACAGTGTTAAACAAATCAAAATATATTCTCTCAACCAGCTTCACCTGGAATGCTTTTCCAACAGTCTTGAAGGAATTCCCACATATGCTGAGCATTTGTTGGCTGCTTTTTCTTCACTCTGCTGTCCAACTCATCCCAAACCATCTCAACTAGAAACCATCTCAACTGGGTTGAGGTTGGGGGGTTGTGGAGGCCAGGTCATCTGATGCAGCACTCCATCACTCTCATTCTTGGTAAAATAGCCCTTAGACAGCCTGGAGGTGTGTTGGGTCATTGTCCTGTTGAAAAACAAATGATAGTCTCACTAATCCCAAACCAGATGGGAATGGCGTATCGCTGCAGAATGCTGTGGTATCCATGCTGGTTAAGTGTGCCTTGAATTCTAAATAAATCACAGACAGTGTCACCAGCAAAGCACCTCCACACCATAACACCTCCTCCTCCATGCTTTACTGTGGGAACTACACATGCAGAGATCATCCGTTCACCCACGGCGGTTAGAACTAAAAATCTCAAATTTGGACTCCAGACCAAAGGACAGATTTCCACCGGTCTATTGTCCATTGCTTGTGTTTCTTGGCCCAAGCAGGTCTCTTCTTATTATTGGTGTCCTTTAGTAGTGGTTTCTTTGCAGCAATTCGACCATGAAGGCCTGATTCACACAGTCCCCTCTGAACAGTTGATGTTGAGATGTGTCTGTGACTTGAACTCTGTGAAGCATTTATTTGGCCTGCATTTTCTGAGGCTGGTAACTCTAATGAACTTATCCTCTGCAGCAGAGGTAACTCTGGGTCTTCCATTCCAGTGGTGGTCCTCATGAGAGCCAGTTATATCATAGTGCTTGATGGTTTTTGCGACTGTGCTTGAAGAAACTTTCAAAGTTCTTGAAATGTTCCATATTGACTGACCTTCATGTCTTAAAGTCATGATGGACTGTCGTTTCGCTTTGCTTATTTGAGCTATTCTTGCCATAATATGGACTTGGTCTTTTACCAAATAGGGCTATCTTCTGTATACCTTGTCACAACACAACTGATTGGCTCAAACGCATTAAGAAGGAAATAAATTCCACAAATTAATTTTTAAGAAGGCATACCTGTTAATTGAAATATATTCCAGGTGACTACCTCATGAAGCTGGTTGAGAGAATGCCAAGAGTGTGCAAAGATGTCATCAAGGCAAAGGGTGGCTATTTGAAAAATCTCAAATATAAAATATATTCTGATTTGTTTAACACTTTTTTGGTGTTATTGATGTGTTATTTTATAGTTTTGATGTCTTCACTATTATTCTACAATGTAAAAAATAGTAAAAATAAAGAAAAATCCTTGAATGAGTAGGTGTGTCCAAACTTTTGACTGGTAGTGTAATCTCTGTCTTCACTGTTCCTGTCTTGCACAATTCACACATCTCTGCTAGCATCAGCTCCACTGGCCTCTCTTGCTTCCCCTTTTCTCTCTCTATTCCTATTAGCTTTGTACCAAACGAGTAGCCTATAGCTCAATGCGAGCCATGGGAATAGCAATATAGTTTCGTCACTTATTTAGATACATTTTTTAAACTAATATTCGAGGAGAAAGCAGAGTATAAAGTAGGCTGCAGCATTGGAAATTAACTGCGAGAAATATCTCTGGTGTGATGTGATGTGATTGACTGGTGGTGATAAATTGATAGCCTAATTGGCCAAACTGATGCATTGCAAATGTACAGGACAGACATAGATTCATTCATAAAGTAATTCACACAACTCCTGCTTAGATATTGGTGAGGGTGATGTTTTTTTGCCATTTCGTGTGTCCTAGCAAAGTGAGCGTGCATGATTTCAACATATCCCTCCAAAGGAGATATTTCTATGCACTATGATGATAAATAAAGATGTAGAAATAATATTTAGAGTTATTGTATAGCCTACCTTTTTTGAAAAAGACAAAAGATTAGCTAGACACATGGAGACTTCCACCTTGTTTTCGGATACATCAAACACAAGAAATAATGATTTGATTGAAGCAATGTAGTGATATAAGGACAGACGAATGGACTTCATTTAAAAGTAAAGGTAGGCCTAAATAAATTTTTCTGTGCAATATGTGGGTTAGGCTACATTTTACATTTCACATTTTCGTCATTTAGCAGACGCTCTTATCCAGAGCGACTTACAAATTGGTGCATTCACCTTATGATAGCCAGTGGGACAACCACTTTACAATTATTATTTTTTTATTTTTTTATTTTTTATTTTTTGGGTGGGGTAAGGGGGGGTAGAAGGATTACTTTATCCTATCCCAGGTATTCCTTAAAGAGGTGGGGTTTCAAGTGTCTCCGGAAGGTGGTGAGTGACTCCGCTGTCCTGGCGTCGTGAGGGAGCTTGTTCCACCATTGGGGTGCCAGAGCAGCGAACAGTTTTGACTGGGCTGAGCGGGAACTGTGCTTCCGCAGAGGTAGGGGGGCCAGCAGGCCAGAGGTGGATGAACGCAATGCCCTCGTTTGGGTGTAGGGACTGATCAGAGCCTGAAGGTACGGAGGTGCCGTTCCCCTCACAGCTCCGTAGGCAAGCACCATGGTCTTGTAGCAGATGCGAGGCTACTGTTGAATGAACATAAGAATAACTATTAGCCTAGTCAAACTTGTAAAACATAACCAGTGGGTCTGTAACGTCTCCTGGCCTGTACAAAAACGGTAAGAATTACCCCCCCCCCCCCAAAAAAAAAAATATAAGAATAAAGAAAAAAAATAGAAAAAAAGATTTACAGTTGGCTAGACAGCGGTGCTGTCAATTCAGCACCATGGAGTTAACCTGCCCCTGATAACTGGAACATGAAAAACACAAACCGGATGCAATTCTAGCAGAAATACTGCGTGTTTTCATTTATGGTTACATATTTTACACGTACCTCTCAACTACACATTAGCCAGGCGTTCATTACGCAAGGCATTAGGGGGTGGTCACATAATTTATCATAGCCTACCAATACCTTCTATACTGAACCAAGATATAAACGCAACATGCAACAATTTTTAAAAGATTCTACTGAGTTACAGTTCATATAAGAAAATCAGTCAATTGAAATAAACAAATTAGGCCCTAATCTATGGATTTCACATGACTGGGCTGGGGTGCAGCCATGGGTGGGCCTTGGGGGGCATAGGGCCATCCACTTGGCAGCCAGGCCCACTCACTGGGGAGCCAGGCCCAGCCAATCAGAATTAGTTTTTCCCCACAAAAGGGCTTTCTTACAGACAGAAATAGTCCTCAGCACCAGCCTCCCCTCCTCAGACGATCCCGCAGGTGAAGAAGCCTGATGTGGAGGTCCTAGGCTGGTGTGGTTACACGTGGTCTGCGGTTGTGAGGCCAGTTGGACGTACTGCCAAATTCTCTAAAACAACGTTGGAGGCAACTTATGGTAGAGAAATTAACATTCAATTATCTGGCAACAGCTCTGGTGGACATTCCTGCAGTCAGCATGCCAATTGAACACTCTCTCAAAACTTGAGACATCTGTGGCATTGTGTTGTGTGACAGAACTCCACATTTTAAAGTGGCCTTTTATTGTCCCCAGCACAAGGTGCACCTGTGTAATGATCATGCTGTTTAATCAGCTTTGTGATATGCCACACCTGTCAGGTGGATGGATTATCTTGGCAAAGGAGAAATGCTGACTAACAGGGATGTAAACAAATTTGTGCACAAAATGTGAGAGAAATAAGCTTTTTGTGCATATGGATAATTTCTGGGATTTTTTATTTCAGCTCATAAAACATAGGACCAACACTTTACATGTTGCGTTTATATTTAGCCTAGTTAAGAAGAAGTTTAGAATGGATATGCCAATATGGTAATAACAGAGGCAGACAGATACCTTCACTTTTTTTTACTAAATGGATGGATATTATACACAGAATAAAGGCATTTAAACAAAAAATGGTTAGAAAATATTTAAAAATAATTATAATTATAAATTGTGTTAATTTCACATTAAAGTAAAACAATAAATAATATAACTGAAAGCAATAATAATGAAAGTGCATGTTGCCGCACACAGAGACCATTCATATAATTCATCCTCCCAGTCGGAGAACTCACTGTTGGTCTCTTTGGCTGTGAGGGTCCAGGCTCTTCATCAGTGGGGGACCTAAGGCTCCGGCTACACTCTCAAGGCCCAAAGTCATAATGAGCTCTTTGGTTTGCCTGCATAACCTCCTCACGTGCAGTTTCCTCCAGCATCTTCAGCAGAAGCAACTTGGGTGTCAAAAACGTTGCTATCATAAAAATAATGTGGAGAGGCCGTAGTCACCACGGGTGTTTGTAGCCTGCGTGCAACTTTAGGCTAGTCTATATGTTGTTTGAGATCAATTGTTTTGTAGGCCTTCTATTTTAATGAATAAAGTTTTACAATATCATGGAAATAAAAAATATAGTTTAATGAAACAAGAGCCATTGTGTTTGAACCATTTGGTTCACCTGTCGTTTATTTCTGTTGCCTATAGATTGCTTGCATGAGATTAACTGTTTTGCTAAATTATGATAGAATTTTCATCTCAATTAGACCGATCTGGTTGAATAAAGGTGAAATACCTGGTTAAATAAAAAATAATTAACCTGGTTAAAAATAAAGGTAAAATTGGTCTTTGCATGCAGCAAACCTATAGGCATACAGTGCATTCGGAAAGTATTCAGACTCCTTGACTTTTTCCACATTTTGTTACGTTACAGCCTTATTCTAAAATGGATTAAATAAAAACATGTCCTCATCAATCTACACACAATACCCCATAATGACAAAGCGAAAACAGGTTTTAGAAATTTTAGCAAAGAGAAATACCTTATTTACATAAGTATTCAGACCCTTTGCTATATGACTCGAAATTGAGCTCAGGTGGATCCTGTTTCCAGTGATCATCCTTGAGGTGTTTCTACAACTTGATTGGAGTCCACCTGTGGTAAATTCAATTGATTGGATATGATTTGGAAAGGCACACACCTGTCTATATAACGTCCCACAGTTGACAGTGCATGTCGGGGCGGCAGGTAGCTTAGTGGTTAAGAGCGTTGTGCCAGTAACCGAAAGGTCGCTGGTTCTAATCCCCGAGCCGACTAGGTGAAAAATCTGTTGATGTGCCCTTGAGCAAGGCACTTAACCCTAATTGCTCCTGTAAGTCGCTCTGGATAAGAGTGTCTGCTAAATGACTAATTGATTTATTATGTCAGAGCAAAAACCAAGCGGTTGAAGGAATTGTCCGTAGAGCTCCGAGACAGGATTGTGCCGAGGCAGAGATCTGTGGATGGGTACCAAAAATTGTCTGCAGCATTGAAGGTCCCCAAGAACACAGTGGCCTCCATCATTCTTAAATGGAAGAAGTTTGGAACCACCAAGACTCTTCCTAGAGCTGGCCGCCCGGCCAAACTGAGCAATCGGGGGAGAAGGGCCTTGGTGTGGGAGGTGACCAAGAACCGGATGGTCACTGTGGGAGAACCTTCCAGAAGGACAACCATCTCTGCAGCACTCCACCAATCAGGCCTTTATGGTAGAGTGCCACTCCTCAGTAAAAGGCACATAACAGCCAGCTTGGAGTTTGCCAAAAGGCACCTAAAGACTCTCAGACCATGAGAAACAAGATTCTCTGGTCTGATGAAACCAAGATTGAACTCTTTGGCCTGAATGCAAGCGTCACGTCTGGAGGAAACCTGGCACCACCTCTACGGTAAAGCATGGTGGAGGCAGCATCATGCTGTGGGGATGTTTTTCAGCGGCAGGGACTGGGAGACTAGCCAGGATTGAGGGAAAGATGAACGGTGCAAAGTACAGAGAGATCCTTAATGAAAACCTGCTCCAGAACGCTCAGGACCTCAGACTGGGGCGAAGGTTCACTTTCCAACAGGACAACGACCCTTAGCATACAGCTAAGACAATGCAGGAGTGGCTTCAGGACAAGTCTTTGAATGTCCTTGAGTGGCCCAGCCAGAGGCCGGACTTGAACCCGATCAAACATCTCTGGAGAGACCTGAAAATAGCTGTGCAGCGACGCTCCCCATCCAACCTGACAGAGCTTGAGAGGATCTGCAGAGAAGAATGAGAGAAACTCCCCAAATACAGGTGTGCCAAGCTTGTAGCGTCATACCCAAGAAGATTCGAGGCTGTAATCGCTGCCAAAGATGCTTCAACAAAGTACTTTTTTGTTTTTATAAAGTAGCAAAAATTCTAAAAACCTGTTTTTGCTTTGTGATCATGGGGTATTGTGTGTAGATTGATGAGGGGAAAAAACGATTTAATCCATTTTAGAATAAGGCTGTAACGTAACAAAATGTGGAAAAGGTCAAGGGGTCCGAATGCACTGTATATGCTTTCATTATCCATTTTTGTAAATCTTTTTGCCTTTGTTGCTTTTGTAGAGCAGTGAAATTAAGTCGGACTCCAAAAAATCCCATTCTAACGAAAACAAGTTTAAATGCCTTTATAATATAATTAAATACTTATTTTTATTAATCAGTTCGCCATGCACTCACTGCTGCTGCGTTCAGGCAGCCTCCATTTGGCACACCACACACAAACACACATGTGGACCAAACTGGGGAGAGGAGAGGAATGAATGAACAATGAAGTTGAGCAAGCAAGTCTTATGTGTGAATAATGCAGCAAAAGTGATTTTATACCCTAGAATATAATGACCAAAGAATAGAAAGATGGGACAAAAATATATTTTCATCCTGAAGTTGTCTGACTGACCAACCGCTCCTGCCCACAGCATGAAAAATGCCCTCTGCTATAATCATCCCCTGATAACTGGGACATTAAAAACCCAAGGCAGAGGCAATTCTAGCAGAAAAATGTTTTAATTGATTCGCTTTCACAAGTGTGTTGACAGGTGCTTTCACACGTGCGTTGACAAGTGCGTTGACACATTCACACGTGTCAATGAGTGAACGCACGTGTGAACATGCGTGGGAACGCCTAAGAAAAAAATTAACGTGTCCCCATCGACAGTCCAGGTTAATTCAAGACGGTTTCTTAGGCGCTAAATTACACATTAGGTGACTTGGTGAGACATATCAGCAGCTACATTAGGCTCAATTTAGTCCCCATTTCACCCCTCATACCAATGTGTGCATATCCTTGTGTGTGCCTGTCAGTGTGCTTGTGTGCATGTGTGTGATACAGGTTTATGAGGGGAGTTTATGGGTGAAGTAGACTGATGACTGGGTCTCTAGCAGCAGTAAAACTGTTACTGTTATTATTACCACTGTAGCTCTACACAATATAGTGTCCTCAGTTACACACCTCTTAAAGGACTACACACACACACACACACACACTGTGATTCCTGTGTGTAGAAGGTCAAAGCGGAGTAGAGAAGGTTAGACCCCCAGAGAGTGTCTGCCTGCACAGCTACCCCATTAATCATCTTGGTTGCTACTCTCTACGGGCAGGCACACACACCCATGCACACAAGAAAACAAACACACACGCACACACACTTTTTCTGTCCCTATTCTATGGCAGTTCCTACTATGCAGATGCTTTCTCTTTCCATTTTTTTTTCGCTCTGGGTCGTTCCACGAAATGAGTGCCTTTGCTATTTTAAGTAGAAATTGGGCACCAATATCGAATTTTAAAAGCCAGTTATCTTAAAAGAAGTGCCCTTTTATATGGACCACATGGAGAATTCAATAAATCAGATTTTTTTATATGAATAAAGGCTTGTTAATGTGCCAAAATTCAGCATTTTGACATGTCCTTCTGTCAACCCTGTGTCACTTCTAGGAAGATTTTAACACACTTAATCCCCCAAAATACTCCAAGTTTTCACCATCATTGTAAAGCCCTAGTTATTTTGTTGCTTTGACAAAGCCATTTATGAAGATTATTATTTATTTCATTTGATTAATGATTAATTTATGTCTGTCCCTCATTTTAAGGTCAACCCTGTTTTAATACGTTGATACAATTCCTTTAAAAAAAAAACGTTTCAAAAGAAACATTGAACATCTAATAGTCAAATCATAGAGTAAAAGCAGGTCAGCTGGTTCTACTTTCTTTTGCCATTTTCTGGTGTTTTGTTGGTGGAAAACTGAGTGGGTCGAGCATAACACATCAACGCTGTTATCATAGATAGACAGGCTAGAAATGTTTTAACAGTGTACAAAATCTTGTGAATCTTGCATTCAATTGTCACCCCCGGTTACACACAACAAGCTTCCATTCCCCCTGTCATTGTCACGATCGTCTTGAAGCGAAGTAGACCAATGCGCAGCGTGTTGAGCGAACATGATACTTTATTATATTAAAGCACAAAACCAAAACAATAAACGACTCGTGAAGTCCACGGTGACAAAGACCGACAAGGAACAAAACCCCACAAACACAAAGTGAAACACAGACAGTTAAATATGGCTCCCAATCAGAGACAACCAGCACACAGCTGACACTCGTTGCCTCTGATTGGGAGTCACTCAGTCAAACATAGAAAATGACGAACTAGAAACACCCAACAAAGAAACAGAACACATAGAATGAACACACCCTGGCTCAACATATAGAGTCCCAGAGCCAGGGTGTGACAGTACCCCCCCCTAAAGGCGCGGACTGCGACCGCGCCTAAATACGAGCAAAACAGGGGAGGGCTGGGTGGGCATTCCTCCTCGGCGGCGGCTCCGGCTCCGGGCTTGCCCACCACCCTCCAACAAACCACCCATAGCGCCCCTGGTCCGGTCTGGCCCCGCTGGCTGGAGCTGGACTGGACGTAGCAGGAGCGGTAGGCTTCAGCTCCTTAGTGGAGCAGTTGAGCGGTACCTGAATTGGCACCGATGACCAGGCACGGGTTGTGCCGGACTGACGACTCGCACCCCTGGCTTGGTGCGAGTGGCAGGAACGGGCCGGGCCGGGCTGGCGACGCGCACCGTAGACTTGGTGCGAGTGGCAGGAACAGGCCGGACCGGGCTGGCGACGCGCACCGTAGACTTGGTGCGTGGAGCAGGGACAGGCCGGGCCGGGCTGGCGACGCACCCCGTAGGCTTGGTGCGTGGAGCAGGGACAGGCCGGGCTGGGCTGGCGACGCACACCGTAGGCTCGGTGCGTGGAGCAGGAACAGGCCGGACCGGGCTGGCGACGCACACCGTAGGCTTGGTGCGTGGAGCAGGGACAGGCCGGGCCGGGCTGGCAACGCACCCCGTAGGCTTGGTGCGTGGAGCAGGGACAGGCCGGGCTGGGCTGGCGACGCACACCGTAGGCTTGGTGCGTGGAGCAGGGACAGGCCGGGCCGGGCTGGCGACGCACCCCGTAGGCTTGGTGCGTGGAGCAGGGACAGGCCGGGCTGGGCTGGCGACGCACACCGTAGGCTCGGTGCGTGGAGCAGGAACAGGCCGGGCTGGGCTGGCGACGCACACCGTAGGCTTGGTGCGTGGAGCAGCAACTGGCCGGACTGGGCTGGCGACGCACACCGTAGGCTTGGTGCGTGGAGCAGGAACAGGCCGGGCTGGGCTGGCGACGCACACCGTAGGCTTGGTGCGTGGAGCAGGGACAGGCCGGGCCGGGCTGGCGACGCACCCCGTAGGCTTGGTGCGTGGAGCAGGGACAGGCCGGGCCGGGCTGGCGACGCACCCCGTAGGCTTGGTGCGTGGAGCAGGGACAGGCCGGGCTGGGCTGGCGACGCACACCGTAGGCTCGGTGCGTGGAGCAGGAACAGGCCGGGCTGGGCTGGCGACGCACACCGTAGGCTTGGTGCGTGGAGCAGCAACTGGCCGGACTGGGCTGGCGACGCACACCGTAGGCTTGGTGCGTGGAGCAGGAACAGGCCGGGCTGGGCTGGCGACGCACACCGTAGGCTTGGTGCGTGGAGCAGGGACAGGCCGGGCCGGGCTGGCGACGCACCCCGTAGGCTTGGTGCGTGGAGCAGGGACAGGCCGGGCTGGGCTGGCGACGCACACCGTAGGCTTGGTGCGTGGAGCAGCAACTGGCCGGACTGGGCTGGCGACGCACACCGTAGGCTTGGTGCGTGGAGCAGGAACAGGCCGGGCTGGGCTGGCGACGCACACCGTAGGCTTGGTGCGTGGAGCAGGGACAGGCCGGGCCGGGCTGGCGACGCACACCGTAGGCTTGGTGCGAGGGGCAGGAACATGCCGGGCTGGGCTGGCGGCGTGCACCTTACACTTAGTGCGGGAAGCAGGAACGGGCCGGACCGGACTGGTGACGCACACCACTTGCTTGGTGTGAGGAGCAGGACTGGGTTTCGTCATAACCCCCCACTCCCTCAGCTGCCTACCGAGTTCCTCTCGCCGTGCCTCATTTCTCACCCTTTCCCTTATCGCCTCCAAATGCTCCATCCTCTGCAACACTACCTCCTGCTCCCTCGTCGTCCCTGCCGTGTGCCCCCCCCTAAAAGTTTTTTGGGGTTGCCTCTCGCCTGTCCGACGTTGACCCTGCTGACGCCGCTGCTCCTCTCTCCGTCGCCTCTCCACCGTCTCACTCCATGGCCGGCGATCCATCCCGGCCAGGATCTCCTCCCAGGTCCAGGACCCTTTCCCGTCTAATATCTCCTCCCATGACCAGGCTGCCTGCTCCTGGACACGCTGCTTGGTCCTGGTATGGTGGGTTTTTCTGTCACGATCGTCTTGAAGCGAAGTAGACCAATGCGCAGCGTGTTGAGCGAACATGATACTTTATTATATTAAAGCACAAAACCAAAACAATAAACGACTCGTGAAGTCCACGGTGACAAAGACCGACAAGGAACAAAACCCCACAAACACAAAGTGAAACACAGACAGTTAAATATGGCTCCCAATCAGAGACAACCAGCACACAGCTGACACTCGTTGCCTCTGATTGGGAGTCACTCAGTCAAACATAGAAAATGACGAACTAGAAACACCCAACAAAGAAACAGAACACATAGAATGAACACACCCTGGCTCAACATATAGAGTCCCAGAGCCAGGGTGTGACAGTCATAAGGGGATTTATGGCTGATTTAAGAAGAAATCGTCAACCCTGTTACGGTCAACCCTGTTACCGTCAACCCTGTTACTTTATTTGGCACTTCATTGGCACTTACTACAGTCATTTTTTTATTTAACCTCTTGAGATGGGAAAACTTGTTTTTTATTAAGTTGAACATGTGCTCTTTATGATAGAATGTAAAAAAGTTGGTGAAATCTTTTTTGTTTTATACCAAGATACACTTCTCAAAGGCACCAAATTCGTGGAACGTGTGTGTGTATCTTTATGAAGGAGAGGAGAATTTTGCAAATGAAAGGGGTGGTGATGGTGGGCTGAACATCCCCCCTTTTCTCTTTCTTTTTTTCTACTCTCCTCTCAGTGCCTCCTTCAGAGGCTTGCTACTTTTTGTTTTCTCAACGGGCGAGTGGGGGAGGGGGGGCTCTGATCAGTGTGTGTGCGTATGTGTTTGTTTGTGCGTTTGTATGTATGTGTGTGCGTGTGTCTTCCAGCAATGAGGGGATTTCAGGAAAATAAGTGAAGGAAGCATTATTTTCAGTCAGAGAAGAGAGAGAGAGAGAGAGTGAGTGAGAAAAGAGGAGGGCATGCATAATCTTACTGTGCGTGGAATATCTTATTCTATGGTTCAACAGGAAGGAAAGATAGGGAGGTAGGTAGGAAGGAGAGCGAGAGAGAGAGAGAGAGAGAGAGAGAGAGAGAGAGAGAGAGAGAGAGAGAGAGAGAGAGAGAGAGAGAGAGAGAGAGAAAACTGCATTTATGAAGGGAAATATATGCAAAACAGCTGTTAAATAGCTGTGAAGTGGAGCAGCTGCTCAGGAGACAGAGGGAGATGGAAGGATGGCGAGAAGGAGGATGGGAGTGACATGTGAAGGGAAAGAGTGAGAAGGGAAGGTAGGGGAGAGGCCAAAAGGTACAGAAGAGAGAAACGTACAGACCAATCACAACGGACAGACTGAGGAGAGAGAGAGAGAGAGAGAGAGAGGAGAGGAGAGGGAGAGGGAGAGGGAGAGGGAGAGGGAGAAAGGAGAAGGGAGAAGGCAGGTATCTTAGGAGAGAATGAGGAGATAATAGGTGAGGCAGGTTATGAAGTGTACGAGGTGGGATCATGGTTAAGTGTACGAGGTGGGATCATAAAGAGGGCATCCTTTCATTTATGAATTCACTCATTCATTTATTTTACATGGCATATGTGGCTGATCGCCAGAAATTGACGTTTTTCTCAAAGACACTTTGTGTTCCGCCTCCTGATAACACATCCAGACATGACCAATCTCTCAGTCCAAGTGTCCATCACTTTAATCTAATACTGTAACTGATTTATAGTCCCTCCCTATCAGTTTATAGTCCCTCCCTATAAGCTGTCTCTTACCTGTGACACAGTAGAGATAAGTGATACATGTTCTGGGTGCGAATGTGCTGAGTCTTACCAAATAGTTACTGCCTGGCAATGCTATTACAGAAGTATTACAACTACCCTAAAACACACATGGGCCTTGTAGACGTGGCACGCATTACAGCCAGACATTTGGGCTCTGTACAGGGTTGTACAACTTTATTATTCCCTGACTCTCTCTCCTATTGCTCTCTCTGCCTCTCTAGGCTATACAGTGCCTTCGGAAAGTATTCAGACCCCTTGAATCTTTCCACATTTTGTTATGTTACAGCCTTATTCTTAAATTGATTAAATTCTTTTTTCCCCTCCTAACTCTACACAAAATACCCCATAATGACAAGGAGAAAACAGTTTTTCAGAATATTAGCAAATTTATACCAAATAAAAAACAGAAATATGTTATTTACATAAGTATTCAGACACTTTGCTATGAGACTCGAAATTGAGCTCAGGTGCATCTTGTTTCCATTTATCATCCTTGAGATGTTTCTACAACTTGATTGGAGTCCACCTGTGGTAAATTCAATTGATTGGACATGATTTGGAAAGGCACACACCTGTCTATATAAAGTCCTACAGTTGACAGTGCATGTCAGAGCAAAAACCAAGCCATGAGGTAGAAGGAATTGTCCGTAGAGCCCCGAGACAGGATTGTGTCGAGGCACAGATCTGTGGAAGGGTAGCAAAAAAATTCTGCAGCATTGAAGGTCCCCAAGAACATAGTGGCCTCCATCATTCTTAAATGGAAGAAGTTTGGAACCACCAAGACTCTTCCTAGAGCTGGCCGCCCAGCCAAACTGAGCATTCGGGGAAGAAGGGTCTTGGTCAGGGAGGTGACCAAGAACCCGATGGTCACTTTGACAGAGCTCTAGAGTTCCTCTGTGGAGATGGGAGAACCTTCCAGAAGGACAACCATCTCTGCAGCACTCCACCAATCAGGCCTTTATGGTTGAGTGCCAGACGGAAGCCACTCCTCAGTAAAAGGCACATGACAGCCCGCTTGGAGTTTGCCAAGGCACCTAAAGACTCTCAGACCATGAGAAACAAGATTCTCTGGTCTGATGAAACCAAGATTAAACTCTTTGGCCTGAATGCCAAGCGTCACGTCTGGAGGAAACCTGGCACCATCCCTGCGGTGAAGCATGGTGGTGGCAGCATTATGCTGTGGGGATTTCAGCGGCAGGGACTGGGAGACTAGTCAGGATCAGGGCAAAGATGAACGGAACAAAGTACAGAGAGAGATCCTTGATGAAAACCTGCTACAGAGCGCTCAGGACCTCAGACTGGGGCGAAGGTTCACCTTCCAACAGGACAATGCCCCTAAGCACACAGCCAAGACAATGCAGGAGTGGCTTCGGGACAAGTCTCTGAATGTCCTTGAGTGGTCCAGCCAGAGGCCGGACTTGAACCCGATCAAACATCTCTGGAGAGACCTGAAAATAGCTGTGCAGTAACGCTCCCCATCCAACCTGATAGAGCTTGAGAGGATCTGCAGAGAAGAATGGGAGAAACTTCCCAAATACAGGTGTGGCAAGCTTGTAGCATCATACCCAAGAAGACTCGAGGCTGTAATCGATGCCAAAGGTGCTTCAACAAAGTACTGAGTAAAGGGTCTGAATACTTATGTAAATGTAATATTTAATTATAAAAATTAAAAAAATAGTAGCAATAATTTCTTAAAACCTATTTTTACTTTGTCATTATGGGGTATTGTTTGTAGATTGATGAGGGGAAAAAACTATTTAATCAATTAGAGAATAAGGCTGTAATGTAACAAAATGTGGAAAAAGTCAAGGGGTCTGAATACTTTCCGAAGGCACTGTATGGATGAGGTGCACTCATACACTGTAGCGTAGCAATAGGCATACCCTATATGAAGCAATGGGCCTGCCTCTTTAGCTTATATGGTGACTGACTGCATGTGTAAGCTACTTTATGTAAGTTACTTTGTTGTCACCTGTAGAATAGCCTATGAAGCAATGGGCCTGCCTCTTCAGCCTACACGGTGGTGACTGCATGGTGATGGCTGGTGCTGACAATATAGGATAACAAAATACTGATGATTTATTCCTAACAGTGGACATCGCCCATAGACTTTCAGTAATATAATGTATTCGATGTCTGTGGCCGTGTCTCTAGGGGTGTGTCCGTTTGAGCAGGTGCTTGCTCTCCCACCCTCCCCCTCTGAAAAGTCCTGCCTCTTGATCACGCAGCCAGAGAGAGAGAGAGAGAGAAAGAGACAACACTGTACATAGCCATAACATAACATTTTAAATGTCTCTATTCTTTTGAAACTTTTGTGAGTGTAATATTTACTGTTAATTTCTGATTGTTTATTTCTCTTTTGTTTATTATTAAACACATACCTGGAGGTGACAGCATTCCCTCCCCCATGTGCCCCCCTAGGCACAACTACGACAACATAACCAACAAAAACGGGTCACAACTCCTGCAGCTCTGTCGCACGCTGAGTATGTACATAGTCAATAGTAGGCTTCGAGGAGACTCCTATGGTAGGTACACGTATAGCTAATCTATTGGCAGTAGTACTGTAGCCTACTTTATCACTGACCTCAACCCAGAGTCTCTCAGAGCGTTCACAGTCAGCCCACTGACACTCCTATCAGATCACAGCAAAATCACAGTCTACCGTATTTTCCGCACTATAAGGCGCACCGGAGTATAAGCCGCAGCAGCTAAATTGAATGATGTGTACATATATAAGCCGCACTGGACTATAAGCCGCAGGTGTTTTAATGTTTAATTACCATATGTAAGGGTTTGTGCACAGAGGGGATTGTCGGGAAAGAGATGGCTGCTTGAAAACTTCCTTTGCACAAACTGTCTCGCTCTCGTAATGTCTGTCTGTCTTGCTCTCGTTCTGTCTCTCGTTCTGTCTCTCGTACCACTCTCGGTTCCACTTTTACTTTTGCGCGCTACCTGTCTCACTCTTTTCCGGCCTCCAGCTTTTCCTGCTGGAGCCCGCCGCTTAAAGGTGGGGGGCGCGGACCGGTCATAGAGCCCATAGAGTTAAAGTTGGTGGACTGTAACCTGTAAAATCCATAGATTTAGGAGGTCTTCTAGTGGCCGTTAGCTGTAAAAATCCATAGATTAGCCGCACCGTTATATAAGCCGCAGGGTCGAAAAATGGGAAAAAAGGCGCGGCTTATAGTCTGAAAATTACGGTACTTGAACAGAGCAATACTCAATCATGAGGCATCAAAGCCAAAGGAACTGAATAATATTAAGATATGCTATAGATGGAAGGAAGGTAGTGTAGAAACCTACCAAAAAACTATTAGGCAACAAGAAATTCAATCCCTTTTAGACAACTTCCTGGACAAAACGTTTCACTGTAATAGTGAAGATGTAAACTTGGCAGTAGAAAACCTAAACAGTATATTTGACCTCTCAGCGTCCCTATAAAATCAAAAAAATTCTAACAGAAAACCAAAGAAAATTTATAACAATGACAAATGGTTTGATGAAGAATGCAAAAACCTAAGAAAGAAATTGAGAAACCTATCCAACCAAAAACATAGAGACCCAGAAAACCTGAGCCTACGGCTTCACAATGGTGAATCACTAAAACAATACAGAAATACACTATGGAAATAGAAGGCACAGCGCGTTAGAAATGTAAGAATCCATAGACTCTAACCACTTCTGGGAAAATTGGAAAACAAACAACAACACAAAGAGTTATCTATCCAAAATGGAGATGTATGGGTAAACCACTTCTACAATATTTTTGGCCCTACAGCAAAAACATATACATGATCAAATACAAATCTTAGAATCAACTATTAAAGACTACCAGAACCCACTGGCTTCTCCAATTACATTGAATGAACTACAGGACAAAATACAAACCCTCCAACCCAAAAAGGCCTGTGGTGTTGATGGTATCCTCAATGAAATGATAAAATATACAGACCACAAATTCCAATTGGCTATACTTAAACTCTTTAACATCATCCTTAACTCTGGTATCTTCCCCAATATTTGGAACCAAGGACTGATCACCCCAATCCACAAAAGTGGAGACAAATTTGACCCCAATAACTACCGTGGGATATGCGTCAACAGCAACTTTGTGGAAAGTCCTCTGCATTATCATTAACAGCAGACTCGTACATTTCCTCAGTGCAAACAATGTACTGAGCAAATGTCAAATTGGCTTTTTACCAAATTACCGTACGACAGACCACATATTCACCCTGCACACCCTAATTGACAAACAAACAAACCAAAACAAAGGCAAAGTCTTCTCATGCTTTGTTGATTTCAAAAAAGCTTTTGACTCAATTTGGCATGAGGGTCTGCTATACAAATTGATGAAAATTGGTGTTGGGGGAAAAACATCCGACATTATAAAATCGATGTATACAAACAGCAAGTGTGCGGTTAAAATTGGCAAAAAACACACACATTTCTTTCCACAGGGCCGTGGGGTGAGACAGGGATACAGCTTAAGCCCCACCCTCTTCAACATAAATATCAACGAATTGGCGAGTGCACTAGAACATCTGCAGCACCCGGCCTCACCCTACTAGAATCTGAAGTCAAATGTCTACTGTTTGCTGATGATCTGGTGCTTCTGTCCCCAACCTAGGAGGGCCTACAGCAGCACCTAGATCTTCTGCACAGATTCTGTCAGACCTGGGCCCTGACAGTAAATCTCAGTAAGACAAAAATAATGGTGTTCCAAAAAAGGTCCATTTGCCAGGACCACAAATACAAATTCCATCTAGACACTGTTGCTCTAGAGCACACAAAAAACTATACATACCTCGGCCTAAACATCAGTGCCACAGGTAACTTCCATAAAGCTGTGAATGATCTGAGCGACAAGGCAAGAAGGGCCTTCTATGCCATCAAAAGGAACATAAAATTCGACATATCAATTAGGATCTGGCTAAAAATACTTGAATCAGTTATAGAACCCATTGCCCTTTATGGTTGTGAGGTCTAGGGTCCGCTCACCAACCAAGAATTCACAAAATGGGACAAACACCAAATTGAGGCCGATACCCGCTATTTATCAAAGCCATTAAATTCTACAACCACCTAAAAGGAAGAGATTCCCAAACCTTCCATAACAAAGCCATCACCTACAGAGAGATGAACCTGGAGAAGAGTCCCCTAAACAAACTGGTCCTGGGGCTCTGTTCACAAACACAAACAGACCCCACAGAGCCCCAGGACAGCAACACAATTAGACCCAACCAAATCATGAGAAAACAAAAAGATAATTACTTGACACATTGGAAATAATTTACAAAAGAAACAGAGCAAACTAGAAAGCTATTTGGCCCTAAACAGAGAGTACACAGTGGCAGAATACCTGACCACTGTGACTGACCCAAAATTAAAGAAATATTTTACTATGTACAGACTCAGTGAGCATAGTCTTGCTATTGTGAGTGGCCGCCGTAGGCAGCCCTGGCTCTCAAGAGAAGACAGGCTATGTGCACACTGCCCACAAAATGAGGTGGAAACTGAGCTGCACTTCCTAACTTCCTGCCAAATGTATGACCATATTAGAGACACATACTTCCCTCAGATTACACAGACCCACAAAGAATTTGAAAACAAATCCAATTTGGATAAACTCCCATATCTATTGGGTGAAATACCACAGTGTGCAATCACAGCAGCAAGATTTGTGACCTGTTGCCACAAGAAAAGGGCAACCATTGAAGAACAAACACCATTGTAAATACAACCTATATTTATGATTATTTATTTTCCTTTTTGTACTTTAACTAATATAACATATGATATTTGAAATGCCTTTATTCTTTTGGAACTTTTGTGAGTGTAATGTTTACTGTAAATATTTTTTTGTTTATTTCACTTTTGTTTATTATCTATTTCACTTGTTTTGGCAATGTAAACATATGTCTCCCATGCCAATAAAGCCCTTAAATGTTAAATGAATTGAATTGAGAGAGAGAGAGAGAGAGAGAGAGAAAGAGAGATAGAGAGAGAGAGAGAGAGAGAGAGAGAGAGAGAGAGAGAGAGAGAGAGAGAGAGAGAGAGAGAGAGAGAGAATGAGAGCGCGCGCAAGAGAGAGAGAGAGTGCGGTAGAGTGCACCTCGCTGTTTCATCTGAGTCTATACCAAGGGACAGCGGTAGCCGATGGTTATTCTTCTATACTGGGATTAACGCAAAATGAGGATTTAACCGTCTGTGTTTACGCGGTAAGTAGCCTAAACTAGTTGAAGTACTATATGGGCGATTAGTGCTCGTGTACCTCATTCATTTCTGTGGTTAGCCTACGTGTGAAATGTGTGTTATCGCTCCAGAAGTTGATTGAATCAGATAGAGGGAAAGATACGCACTGCTGATGCCGCGGTCGTCTTCTCTCTGCGCTCTCCATCTATGCTACCGCTGTGTGGTATGTCTGTAGTGAGGATCTCTCTCTCTCTCTCTCTCTCTCTCTCTCTCTCTCTCTCTCTCTCTCTCTCTCTCTCTCTCTCTCTCTCTCTCTCTCTCTCTCTCTCTCATTCTTGTTGTATGTGTTATATGATTAATTGAATACCCTTTATGTTTTTTTCTATTATAGAATGAAGCGTAGCCTAGCCTATTACCTATAACAACTTGTGTCAATGTTTGCTGTCGAAGTTCAGTAGCTGCCAAACTAGTCTTTAGTCAAACAGAGGGCCAAGCAAGTCGTCTTGTTTAGCTGTGGGGTTGGAAAGTCATTACTCTATGACGAGTAGCTACTCATGAGGGTGTATGTTACGTAAGTTCCTCTGTAGGTAGACGGGACCTTTAACAGCAGCATAATGTTTATCTGCATTAATGCCGCCGGCCTCATTACTCTGCATTCAAACGGATCACATACATTTTGTGTGTAGGCTACACAGCCCGCAGGTGGAGTAGGCCAAACACACACACACACACACTTTCCCACAGATGGGTAGATACACATGCTGCCACAATTTGCCACAGCAACTACACAGTAACACACAGCTGTAGCAGGTGTGGAGCAGCAGAAGAGATAAGCCATTACACACACACACACACACACACACACACACACACACACACACACACACACACACACACACACACACACACACACACACACACACACACACACACACACACACACACACACACACACACACACACAATGTGCAGCTGACCTGCTATAGAGCAGCTGTTCAGCAGGGGTAGAGTAGCCTACACTAAACCAACAAGTCTCCTCTCCTGTAGGCTTCATAAAAATGTTGCATTTTAGCAGACAATCTTATCCAGAGGAACTTACAGGAGCAATTAGGGTTAAGTGCCTTGTTCAAGAGCACATCAACAGATTTTTCACCTAGGCGGCTCAGTGATTAAAACCAGTGACCTTTCAGTTACTGGCCCAAAGCTCTTAACTGCTAGGCTACCTGCCGGGCACTGGTGTCTGCCTGGACTACACTGGTCCATTCAACAAGCTCTCACAATCTCACTGCAGAATTAGACATTCATCCACGTTCTCCAAATGTCAAAAACAAAGTGTTTCTGTTCCTCCCGCTGCTCTGTATCGTTCCTCCTGCTGCTCTGTATTGTTCCTCCTGCTGCTCTGTATCATTCCTCCTGCTGCTCTGTATTGTTCCTCCTGCTGCTCTGTATCGTTCCTCCTGCTGCTCTGTATCGTTCCTCCTGCTGCTCTGTATCGTTCCACCTGCTGCTCTGTATCGTTCCTCCTGCTGCTCTGTATCGTTCCTCCCGCTGCTCTGCATCGTTCCTCCCGCTGCTCTGTATCGTTCCTCCTGCTGCTCTGTATCGTTCCTCCCGCTGCTCTGTATCGTTCCTCCCGCTGCTCTGTATCGTTCCTCCCGCTGCTCTGTATCGTTCCTCCCGCTGCTCTGTATCGTTCCTCCCGCTGCTCTGTATCGTTCCTCCCGCTGCTCTGTATCGTTCCTCCTGCTGCTCTGTATCGTTCCTCCTGCTGCTCTGTATCGTTCCTCCTGCTGCTCTGTATCGTTCCTCCCGCTGCTCTGTATCGTTCCTCCCGCTGCTCTGTATCGTTCCTCCTGCTGCTCTGTATCGTTCCATTTCTCCAAACATCAAATGTCAAAGTTAAGGGTTAAGTTTAGGCACTCATTCCGAATGGTTAAGGGAAGGGTTAAGGTTGGGGATAGGGTTAAAATATATATATTTTTTAATTAAAAACAGTATCCACGACTGGGATCGAAGACACGATCTTCAGATCTAGAGTAATGTGATTACAACTGGGATCGAACACGCAACCTTATGATCCTGAGTCATGCGATTATTTACTCACCTACTTGATGGTAATAGCACTCACTGTTGCCCCTAGTGTCCGGTTTTTAAGGCATTTCCCGACATCCTCAGGAAATGGATAGACATCCAATTTCAAAGTCAATATTTAACGACCTGGCTGGGTGCTTTACCGTTCACTTCACTTTACAAAACTGTATAGGCCTATTCTATTTTAATTCTTAGCTCTGCACTTTGATTTGGTATGATAATGATTTACAAACAACTTACAAATGGTAAACAAATGAACCAATAATGTTTTATGAGCAGATTATAATCATACCATCTAATACAGGGTTCTTCAATTCTGGTCCTGGAGGGCCGAAACACCTCTGTTTTTCATCCTCTCCTTCTAATCAGGGGCTAATTCAGACCTGGGACACCAGGTGAGTGCAATTAACTACCAGGTAGAAATAAAAAACAGAAGTGTTTCGGCCCTCCAGGACCGGAATTGAAGAACCCTGATCTAATACATTGTTCCAGTTATTTATGCTAAAAACATAGTAAAGTTACTCAGTTGTATGACTTAATGTTTGAATGCACCAGCTTCCTTTACCTATTGGTACTCTCTGTATTAAACACCTGTCTGTGAGGAGCAGTCTGTGTGTTGTGGTGTGTGTAAGTATGTTTGTGTGGAGAGGAGAGACAAGATGATGATGATTCCGCTGTAGACCGCTGAGATACAGACAGTCTGTTCCTCACAGTTAATCAGTCCTAGACCCTAAGGCTGGGTAACCAGGTGTCAACCCACTGTGGTTAGACCACAACCTCCTGAGCAAACACAACACACACAGAGAAAGAAAGAGGGAGCAAGGAAGAGAGAGAGACACACAGCTAAACTCCCAAACACACAGTGGCTAAACTCTGGTGCCCATACACACAGTGTGCCCTAGACCTGCTATCTGAAGACCAACTAGGGTCACCCAGCCACATAATAATTCACACAGGCACAGACGACCTGAGAGCACAGCAGGAAAGGGTGGCCACCACTCAAGGCAGTGATTGAAAAAGCTTCTTCCACTTTCTCCAACTCACAAGGGGTTATCTCCACCCTGTTACCACGAAAATACTTTCACCCTGCTACCATACAGAGGGTAAAAGCAAGCATTTCCCGTGACTGTGCCTCAAAAACAAATGTTTACCTGGCCCACCACTCCACCCTGGACTTCAACAGTCTTTACGACCAGGTCCACCTATACAAGGCAACAGTCCCTACTTTTGCAAGGACTCTGAAAGATATCGTCCTCAACCGCGGCCCCAGCACCTCACACAGGAGCAACAGAGCAATGGACACCCCGCCCAGACCTGCGAGGCCCCCCCATGAACCTGCACCTAGAGGACCCACGTCGAGAGGACCCACGCCGAGAGGACCTATATCGAGACCACAGCACCACCAGGCACATCCACACCCCCCCACCCCAACCAGTTAACACCCTCCCAAACCAACCAAGGCCACAACCCATATAGGCCTGCGTCCCTCCTGCCCCTCCAATGCTCCCAACCCCCACAACGAGGACCTCAATGTGACAATCACACATATGCCCAGGTGGTGAGCAGAGCAACAAACCCAATATGTATCACTACACCCACCCAAGCCCCATCCTGCGACCTAAGAGGCATGTATCAGATGCTCAGCATGCTCTACTCAAACCTACTGTAATTGTCAGAGCCTAAACCACACGAAAACAACACTGGAACACAAAGATTTTACTATCTCATCCTGGAATATACAAGGTCTGAGAGGTCATCTGCCTTTGGCCTAAAAAGCAGGAACCCAGACTGCAAGAAACATGGTATAGATGCAATGGACAGTATATTTGACCTATCAGCTAACATATCAAATTAAAACAATTCTAGCAGAAAACCTAAGAAAACTAATAACAATAAGAATGCAAAAACCTAATAAAGAAATTGAGAAACCTCTCCAACCAAACACACAGAGACTCAGAAAATCAGAACCTACGCCTTCACTATGGGGAAACACTAAAACAGTAAAGAAATACACTAAGAAAAAAGAAGGAACAGCATGTCAGAAAACAGCTCAATGTGATTGAAGAATCCATAGAATCAAATCACTTCTGGGAAAAATGGAACAAACTAAACAAACAACAACACGAAGAGTTATCTATCCAAAATTGAGATTTATGGATGAACCACTTCTCCAGCATTTTCGGCCATATAACAAAAAACCAAGAGCAAACACATATACATGATCATTTGCAAAACCTAGAATCAGCTATTAAAGACTACCAGAATCCACTGTATTCTCCAATTACATTGGATGAGCTACAGGCCAAAATACAAACCCTCCAACCCAAAAAGGCCTGCGGTGTTGATGGTATACTAAACAAAATGATAAAATATACAGACCACAAATTAAAATGGACTATTCTTAAACTCTTCAACATTATCCTCAGCTCTGGAATCTGCGTCAACAGTAACCTCTGAAAAATCCTCTGCAGTATCATCAACAGCAGACTCCAAAATGTTCTCAGTGAAAACAATGTCTTAAGCAAATGTCAAATTGGCTTCTTACCAAAATATTGTACGACAGACCACGTATACACCCTGCACACCCTAATTGATAAAAAAAACGAACCAAAATGAAAGCAAAGTCTTCTCATGCTTTGTTGATTTCTAAAAAGCTTTTGACTCAATTTGGCATGAGGGTCTGCTATGCAAATGGATGGAAAGGAGTGTTGGGGGAAAACGTACGATATTATACAATCAATGTACACAAACAACAAGTCTGCAGTTAAAATTGGCAATAAACACACAGATTTCTTTCCACAGAGTTATGGGCTCCCGAGTGGTGCAGCGGTCTAAGGCACTGCATCTCAGTGCTTGAGGCGTCACTACAGACCCCCTGGTTCGATTCAAGGCTTTATTACAACCGGCCGTGATTGGGAGTCCCATAGGGCGGCGCACAATTGGCCCAGCGTCGTCCGGGTTTGGCTGGTGTAGGCCGTCATTGTAAATAAGAATTAGTTCTTAACTGACTTGCCTGGTAAAATAAAATAAAAATGGGTGAGACAGGGATGCAGCTTGAGCCCCATTGGTGAGGGCACTAGAGCAGTCTGCAGCACCTAGCCTCACCATACTGATCTGGTGCTTCTGTTCCCAACCAAGGAGGGCCTACAGCAGCACCTAGACCTTCTGCACAGATTCTGTCAGACTTGGGCCCTAACGGTAAATCTCAGTAAGACAAAAATAATGGTGTTCCAAAAAAAGTTAATTTGCCAGGACAACAAATACAAATACTATCTAGATACCGTTGCCCTAAGCACACAAATAATTATACCTACCTCGCACAGGAGGCTGCTGAGGGGAGGACGGCTCATAAAAATGGCTGGGGCAAATGGAATGGCATCAAACACATGGAAACCATGTGTTTGATGTATTTGATACCATTCCACTCATTCGGCTTCAGACATTACCATGCACCCGTCCTCCCCAATTAAGGTGCCACCAACCTCCTGTGCTATCTCGGCCTAAACATCAACACCACAGGTAACTTCCACAAGGCTCTGAATTATTTAAAAGACAAGGCAAGAAGGGCTCGACATCCCAATTAGGATCTGGCTAAAAATACTTCAATCAGTTATAGAACCCCCATTGCTCTCTATGGTTGTGAGGTCTGGGGTCCACTCACTAACCAAGCATTCACAAAATGGGACGAGCACCCATTTGAGACTCTCCATGCAGAATTCTGCGAAAATATCCTTCATGTACAATGCAAAACCAAAAACAATGCATGCAGAGTAGAATTAGGAATATACCCACAAATTATCAAAATCCAGAAAATATCTGTTAAATTCTACAACCCCCTAAAAGGGAGCGATACCCACACATTCCACCACAAAGCCCTCACCTACAGAGAGATGAACCTAGAGAAGAGTCCCCTCAGCCAGCTGGTTCTGGGTCTCTGTTCACAAACACAAACAGACCCCACAGAGCCCCAGGACAGAAACACAATTAGACCCAAACACATTATGAGAAAACAAAAAGATAACTATTTCACACACTGGAAAGAATCAACCAAAAAACAGAGCAAACTGGAATGCTATCTGGCCCTAAACAAATAAAATCATTGACTATGTACAGAGTCAGTGAGCATAGCCTTCTTTTTGAGAGAGGCCACCATAGGCAGACCTGGCTCTTGAGAGAAGAAAGGCTATGTGCACACTTCCCACAAAATGACGTGGAAACTGAAATGCACTTCCTAACCTCCTGCCAAATGTATGACCATATTAGAGACACACATTTCCAACAGATCACACAGACCCATAAAGAATTTGAAAACAAATCAAACCTTGATAAACTCCCATATCTGTTAGGCGAAACACTGCAATGTGCAATCACAGCAGCAATATTTGTGGCCCGTTGCCATGAAAACAGGGCAACAAGTGGAGCACAAAGAACATTGTAAATACAACCAATATTGATCTGTTGACTTATCTTCCCCTACTATTCGTACTACAACTATTTACACATTGTTAAAAACACTGTACATAGCTGATAATATAACATTTGAAACATCTCTATTCTTTTAAAACCTTTATGAGTGCAATGTTTACTGTAAATGTTTTAATGTTTTTTGTTGATGTTCTTTTTTGTTTCTTCTCACTTTTGTTTATTGTTTATTTAACTTGCTTTGGCAATGTAAACTTATGTTTCCCATGCCAATAAAGCCCATTTCAATTGAGCTGAACTGAATTGAGAGTGAGAGAGAGAGAGAGAAAAACTTGCTTTGGCAATGTAAACGTATGTTTCCCATGCCAATAAAGCCCATTTCAATTGAGCTGAACTGAATTGCGAGCGAGAGAGAGAGAGAGAGAGAGAGAAACTTGCTTTGGCAATGTAAACGTATGTTTCCCATGCCAATAAAGCCCATTTCAATTGAGCTGAACTGAATTGAGAGCGAGAGAGAGAGAGAGAGAGAGAATATAGAACTGTTTCATGAGAGCTCTCCTAATCCTAGAGACAATGATAAGCAGCTCTTATCACAGAAGCAGTGATAACAGTGTGATTATGCTGACAAACTGCCCATAGAATGGTTATATTATTGTTCTCCAGTGGGAGACTACAGGAACAGAACCGGAGCTATCGGCTCAGTCCCAATTGTACAACCTCCCTATCCCTCCCTCCTCTCTTTCCCTTTATTGCTCTCTCTTTTCCTGGCTTCCTAGCTTTCTTTCATTACTTGATCCTAGGTGAAAGGACTGGATAGGTGTCGTGAAGAAAATAAATCCCCACGTGATATATTTCTTCACATTTATTTGTACACATGATTATTTTCACTACTTCCAGCTACATCTGGTTTCTGATCCATGGACCGACCCTGCTTAGCTTCAGAAGTAAACCAGCAGTGGAATGCAGGATGCTATGTTGCTGGAATGAATGTGCCAAAACTTGCAAATGGAGAAAAGGCAGTAAAGGTCAGGGTAACATAACTAACGATAGGGAAAATTGCAGGAAAGAGGGAAGCATTTATTTAATTGCGATATCATATATATATTTTTTACTGAAAACTTTATGTGAGAATGTGCTCACCTCCCCACAAACTTTAGACCATCCGTATGCACATCTGTTAGTGGTTAAAATATTGAATTGCAAGCTGGCAAGTAAGTATTTTGTGCAAATGGGGGATATGATGAAAAGCTTATTCACAAAAAAACAAAACCAGGAAAACATATTAACAAGAATACAACCATTGTCACACCCTGGCTCTGGGGACTCTTAAATGTTGAGCCAGGGTGTGGAGTTTCTATGTCTTATTTTCTATGTTGATGTGCTAGATCGTTTAGATCTATGTTGGCCAGGGTGGTTCCCAATCAGAGGCAGCTGTATCTCGTTGTCTCTGATTGGGGACCATACTTAGGCAGCCTGTTTGGCACTAGTCGGTGTGGGATCTTGTTCCGTTAAGGTTTGTTTTGGAAACCTAGGACTTCACGTATCGTTTGTTTGTTGTTTTGGTTCGTGTGTTAAGTACTAATAAATATGTACGCTTATCATGCTGTGCCTTGGTCCGTATCATCAGTAAACGATCGTGACAACCATTTGGCATTAATGAGAAGAGCGAAAATCTGTGTTTTACTTTTAGAATCAAAAATAATTAGGCATAGGAATCTATTTCCTATTTATATTTATAACCATTGCAGAATATACAGTATTCCTCACCGTTTCTGGCCGTGATGGGTTTATATTCCGAATGAGCCATACAACAAATTACCATGTCCATTTTTTATTTAATTGGACCTAGAAACCTAGTAAATAGATAGGCTATATGTAATTCAAGTTTTGCAATATCATAGGTAGAGGGGTTTATAATACCGGTATACAGTTGCATTTAACAGCTGATCTTTTACATTGAATTAGGCCTAAGTTTCAAGTTTTTATTGTCACGTGCACAAGTACAGTGAAATCAAAGCCTTACTTGCTCTTTCCCAACAATGCAGTAATGAATATTAGTACTAATGTAAAAAAATAATAATAATCAAGTAGAACAAAAACACATGAGAAATAGAACGGTAAGTACTGTAAGTACTGTAAGTACTGTAAGTACTGTAACTACTGTAAGTACTGTAAGTACTGTAACTACTGTAAGTACTGTAATTGCATTTTTTTGTAATCTGCCCTACAATGTTTCAGAATTCGGGGGCAGTCCACCATATTTAGGTTGGGGTAAAAGTTGATATAAAACATTGTTGAATTCAATCGATTCATTGACAGGGCCACAACAATTTGTTTTCTCATTCAGAAACTGACACAGTTATTTTCCAGATAGAGCATAAATTACTGCAAAAGATTAAAACATTCTGCCAACACAGTAAATAGACTGGTAGTATATGTAAAATATTTGACAGTATGGGTATAGGCTACAGTATTGCTGTGCTATAGGAGCGCGACATCATTGCCTATTTAATCTCAGAGCCTATACCAAGGCAGGACATATAAACCCAATAATCTATTCATTAACTAAATATTGAACAACAATTTGTCTTTTGCATGCCGTGGACTAATTCCAATAGTTCAAAATGATACAGCAACTAAAGGGTGTTGTTGTCACCATAAAAGGTGAGTGGAGGCGTTTTCCAGAGTTTTAATGCTCGTTCACGCACGCACAATTTTATGACAGGTCTGATTTATAATGGGAAACGTGTATGTATGGCATGTGCCAAGTTTATAAATCTCTATATTTTTGTATGTTCGCAAACTTTCAGAAATGGCGCACGCAGAAATTTAGTGTGATATTTACACAACGGTTATAAATGAGGCCCCAGGGAATTATCAACGTTTTCAGTCGCAATTTGCTTTTACCTCATAATGACTTCCATGAAATTGATCAAATGAAGCCTGGTTTGTTCTAAGATAACTTTAATATGGTAGATAGTGTAAGCCTAAGAGCTCCTGTCTTGCTAAGATTCAGCTAAATGTCAGCATTCAGCTACAGTACATTTATGTGAGGATGCAGAAATGATTTTGTTTAGCTATCTAGCTTTCTAGCTAACATAACCTAGCTGTGTAGCCTATATTAAAATATTAATGACACTGTATGATAACGTTACTGTACTTTTATATTCGTATGGGAGGGGTAAACGTTAATTATTGATATGCTAATGTCACTTGATCATGATCATCTCTCTCTCTCTCTCTCTCTCTCTCTCTCTCTCTCTCTCTCTCTCTCTCTCTCTCTCTCTCTCTCTCTCTCTCTCTCTCTCTCTCTCTCTTTCCTCTCCTCTCTCCTAACAGGACAGTAGCCTGTATTATGGTAATAAACTACTACAGCAGTTAAAGTCTACAGCAGTTAAAATAGTTTTATTGGCTACATGCTATTACAGGGTTTAAAGTCTTCTTATGTTGCCATTACTATCTTATATATATTTTTTATTTCCTTTATTATTTTCCCTTAACCCTATCATCCCTCCCCTAATTGGAGTACACTAATGGACAACAACACTTAGGCTTCTACTTCCAGCTTGTACATATACATTTTACGGACACAGTATATTTTACAATAGTTATCTTTTGTTTGTTTTCAGTCCCATCCTTCAGCTCCACTCAACCCCTCCCATCTAGCTCTGAACACCATCCAGTTCTGATTTCTATTTGCCATATATTTTTCAACTGTGCTGTGATGTTTCACAAAAGTTCTGAACCTTTCTATTCTCATAGATTCTACATAAGATTCTGCTAAGAGTATTATTAGATTATTGATCGGTTGACTATGACTTTTTAAATCACCCAGCAGTGCTATTTGCAGAGTTAGCTCCAGGTAAATGTTACAATTCTTCATCCATTCCTGAACCTGCGACCAAAAACAAGCTACATATGGACAGTACCAAAACAAATGATCTAATGATTATTCGCAGCAAAATCGGCAGAGCTGGGATGGTTGTATCCCCCATATACAGTTGAAGTCGGAAGTTTACATACATACACCTTAGCCAAATACATTTAAACTCAGTTTTTCACAATTCCTGACATTTAATCCTAGTAAAAATTCCCAGTCTTAGGTCAGTTAGGATCACCACTTTATTTTAAGAATGTGAAATGTCAGAATAATAGTAGAGAGAATGATTTATTTCAGTTTTTATTTATTTCATCACATTCCCAGTGGGTCAGAAGTTTACATACATACACCTTAGCCAAATACATTTAAACTCAGTTTTTCACAATTCCTGACATTTAATCCTAGTAAAAATTCCCAGTCTTAGGTCAGTTAGGATCACCACTTTATTTTAAGAATGTGAAATGTCAGAATAATAGTAGAGAGAATGATTTATTTCAGTTTTTATTTATTTCATCACATTCCCAGTGGGTCAGAAGTTTACATACACTCAATCAGTATTTGGTAGCATTGCCTTTAAATTGTTTAACTTGGGTCAAACGTTTCGGGTAGCCTTCCACAAGCTTCCCACAATAAGTTGGGTGAATTTTGGCCCATTCCTCCTGACAGAGCTGGTGTAACGGAGTCAGGTTTGTAGGCCTCCTTGCTCGCACACGCTTTTTCAGTTCTGCCCACAAATGTTCTATAGGATTGAGGTCAGGGCTTTGTGATGGCCACTCCAATACCTTGACTTTGTTGTCCTTAAGCCATTTTGCCACAACTTTAGAAGTATGCTTGGGGTCATTGTCCATTTGGAAGACCCATTTGCGACCAAGCTTTAACTTCCTGACTGATGTCTTGAGATGTTGCTTCAATAAATCCACATAATTTTCCTTCCTCATGATGCCATCTATTTTGTGAAGTGCACCAGTCCCTCCTGCAGCAAAGCACCCCCACAGCATGATGCTGCCACCCCTGTGCTTCACGGTTGGGATGGTGTTCTTCAGCTTGCAAGCTGCCGCCTTTTTCCTCCAAACATAACGATGGTAATTATGGCCAAACAGTTCTATTTTTGTTTCATCAGACCAGAGGACATTTCTCCAAAAAGTACGATCTTTGTCCCCATATGCAGTTGCAAACCGTAGTCTGGCTTTTTTATGGCGGTTTTGGAGCAGTGGCTTCTTCCTTGCTGAGCGGCCTTTCAGGTTATGTCGATATAGGACTTGTTTTACTGTGGATATAGATACTTTTGTACCTGTTTCCTCCAGCATCTTCACAAGGTCCTTTGCTGTTGTTCTGGGATTGATTTGCACATTTCACTCCAAAGTACGTTAATCTCTAGGAGACAGAATGCGTCTCCTTCCTGAGCGGTATGACGGCTGCGTGGTTCCATGGTGTTTATACTTGCGTACTATTGTTTGTACAGATGAACATGGTACCTTCAGGCGTTTGGAAATTGCTCCCAAGGATGAACCAGACTTGTGGAGGTCTACACATTTTTTTCTGAGGTATTGGCTGATTTCTTTTGATTTTCCCATGATGTCAAGCAAAGAGGCACTGAGTTTGAAGGTAGGCCTTGAAATACATCCACAGGTACACCTCCAATTGACTCAAATGATGTCAATTAGCCTATCAGAAGCTTCTAAAGCCATGACATCATTTTCTGGAACTTTCCAAGCTGTTTAAAGGCACAGTCAACTTAGTGTATGTAAACTTCTGACCCACTGGAATTGTGATACAGTGAATTATAAGTGAAATAATCTGTCTGTAAACAATTGTTGGAAAAATTACTTGTGTCATGCACAAAGTAGCTGTCCTAACCGACTTGCCAAAACTATAATTTGTTAACAAGAAATTTGTGGAGTGGAAGAAAAACTAGTTTTAATGACTCCAACCTAAGTGTATGTAAACTTCCGACTTCAACTGTATATAACATTATATTGGTTGCTCTAAGTTTTGAATCCAGCGTCGTTTTGTGTATCAGTTCATAAACCATGTGCCATGGAATCGGTACATCGAAAATCTCTTCCCAACTGTTTTGCAATCTATATGGCACAACTGTCCATTTTTTTGTCCTTAAATGAAACTGGTATACTTTTTTATTTATCACAATTTTCTTTAGCCAATTTTGGTCTTTAATGCAGGGCCGACAGACAACTTCCTTACTTTCTCCCCCTTCCAATTGCCTCTTCCATTTTTGTAGCAATGCTGCAATTAGATGGTTGTAATTTAGAGTAGAGCAGACATTTCCATATATTTTTGTTAGCTGCATGTGTGACTTAACTCCACCAGTTCTATGTATGATATAATTTACAAAGATGATTAAAAATATGTATATACAATATATATATATTGTTTTTTTATCAATTAGTATATTTGAGTTTAACCATAATATTTGTTGAAATATTACCATTACTATCTTATTTATAACTAAGCTCTATTTAGTTGTTTGTTGATGTTTTGTGTAATGTTTTGTTTGTACTTTAAAATCATTTTATGTCTGTACAGTATATATATATATATATATATATGTGTGTGTGTGTGTGTTTTCAGTGTTGCACTGTATGTACTGTATTGTTTGCACAATACATTAGTTATCTAGTAATGGGCTGAAGATTTTAGCTGGCAGTCCCTGGAGATTAGATGGTTAGGGCCATACATTGTGTGACACATGATGCACAAATACTGAATCAGCAGATAGTGTGTGTGTGTGTGTGTTACTGTGTTTATGAATGTGTGTGCTTAGATGTCAGTAACTGACGTCATAATGTTGTGTGATTGAGGCTGTTAATTTGAGAGATAAAAATTCCTCATGCAAACACACACACACACACACACACACACACACACACACACACACACACACACACACACACACACACACTGTACTCCGAATTTATATTACAGACATGATTACGAGGGTTGCAAACATTTGGCTCTGACCCTACTCTCCGTGTAAGTAGAACATAAAATACTCTGCCAGCTACTGTATAAAACTGAAATGGAGGGAGGAGGGAGGGGTGTTTACAGTGTGTGTGTTCCATTCCCTTCCGTGGTGTAATGACAGAGCAGGAAATAACACACACATACTCTCAGGGTTAATGAGCATGGGCAGTGTAATTGCTTGTTTACCAATCCTAATGATACACGCACGCACGCACGCACACACACACACACACACACACACACACACACACACACACACACACACACACACACACACACACACACACACACACACACACACACACACACACACACACACACACACACACACACACACACACACACACACACACACACACACACACACACACACACACACACACACACACACACACACACACACACACACACACACACACACACACACACACACACACACAGGTCGACGTTTATTGGGATGAGTCTTGTCCTTGAGGCAGAACTGAGCGATTTCCACTAGATGGGCCAGCTGGAAAGTCAAAATTGGCTATATTGTACAAATTCAGGCAACTTTTTTTTTGTTTAGGTTATTAGGGTTAGCAGTGTGGTTAAGGTTAGGGTTAAGGTTAGGGTTAGGTTTAAAAGATTTTATGACTTTGTGCCTGTGCCAGAGAGTGACCACTCAGCAGAGCTGCCTCCAGAACAAGATTCATGACGAAAAACGCTAACCTGCCACACACACACACAAAGGGCAGAGCAGGTCCCCTGCCACACACTGTGTGTGTGTGTGTGTGTGTGTGTGTGTGTGTGTGTGTGTGTGTGTGTGTGTGTGTGTGTGTGTGTGTGTGTGTCTGTGTGTCTGTGTGTGTGTGTGCGTAAGAGAGACAAAGGGCTGAGTTATTTTTTGTTTATATGTGTGTGTAAGTGCTGGGATGTCATGTTGTCCACTCTAAACACTCCACCATCCCTCATCAGCCCCTGTCCCCCTGGCCACGCATAGACTCAGGGCTCAGAGGTGAGATGTCATTGTCAGGGCCCCTGCAGCAGACGGGGCTGATGTGTGGAGACAGAGTGATGGATGACGTCTACCCCTGCTACTCCTCCTCCCTCCATCCTCTTCCTCCTGCTCCTCCTCATTCTTAGGCGTGGGGGAGGAGAGAGGGAGAAGAGCAGAGGGCGTTGGAGGTGTGAGAGGGAGGGGGTAGACAGGAAGGGGGAGTAGGAGGGAGGGGGAGAAAGTGAGGGAATCACGTGATATTGTAGCAGCTGCATGACTGAGAGGGCTGTTCCTGGAGGAGCGAGAACAAGACCGAGAGAATGAGTGAGAACGAGAGACAGAGAGAACAAGAGAGAGGGGCGGCGATAGAGAGGGAATGAGAGAGAGACGGAGCGTGAAGAAGAAAGAGTGAGAGTGTGAAAGGGAAAGAGAGCGTGAGAGAAGAGATAATACAAGCTGGAAGAACAAGGAGCCGGTGAGTGTTTGTTTGTTATGTCCTAGTGTATGTTTGCCTGGTGTGGTGAGCATGTGTATCAGTGTGTATGTATTTGTGTGAGAGAGAAAGAGACCCACTGAGTGAGAGAGAGAGAAAAGAGAAACAAACCCAAGAGAGCATGGAAGGGAAATATAGAGGCATAGTGTGCATGCAGGTTTTGTGAGTTATTTGGCTAAATAAGCTCAAGAGCATGTTAGAGAAACAGAGAGAGAGATGAGGCTAAAGGAGGGGGAATATGAGAGAGATAGAGGGAGAGAGAGAGGAAGGAGGGAGAGGAGGGTAGAGGAGAGAGAGGAGAGAGAGGATGTGGCGATGTCTCAACACACACGCAGCTGTAAGGATCTGAGTGTGTGTGTCTGTCTCTGTCTGTCAAAGGGGTGGGGGGGCGGTAGAGTGTATGATGCTTGGGTTAAATTCAGTACTAATAGCTGTATGTGGGTCACTGGGAGGGCAGTGGGGGAACACTAATAATGTCAGTGTGTGTGTGTGTGTGTGTGT